>NC_085877.1:34114629-34139629 GCF_034702125.1 Engraulis encrasicolus
TTGACATTGCAATGAAGTTTGAATAAATGTGCCGATTTTTTATGCTGCCGCTTGGTTATCACAACTACAGACAATGGATTTATGCGAAGAATACAAATTGACTTGTTTTGAAACCAAGAGCATTTCTCTCTAACATCAATCTGCAATTGATCGGCTCCCTTCATTTGCGATGATAAATCTTTGTCTCTCATTTTTTTTTATTTACAACACCGTGATTGTGCTAAGAACCAGGTGCCCCTGTGTTATTGAGTCTCTATCTGGCATCTAATAGACTCAATCAAAATGCAGTCTAACAATTTCGACCTGCAACGGCTGTTTGCAAGGCAGTGCAGTGCCTCAAATATCCTAATTTTGAGATTAATCTCGATGACTGAACCAGAAACATGTGGGATGCAGAAAACTCCAAGATAAACAAGGCCTGTTTCTTTCCCCCAGATGATAAGATGCATTGTGAGATGTGTTCTCCACAATTTGCATACTCGTTGTTCAATGAGAATCTTTCATTCGCTATATAAGCTAGGCTACTGTATGATCGCATGCAGCAGGCCTACGGTACTGAGTGCAATTCAAACAAATTGAGATGAGACTTTTGTTCATTCATGTCTAGTTGCCGTGAAGGAAGTACGCATTTGTAGATTGCAATCAACATAAAAATGGCAGATGGAAAGCAAAAAAAAAACCATAACATCATAGGAAAAAAAGAAAAGGAAACACATGAAGGGATAAATGGCAGTGTTGTCGCTAACTCAAACATTAGTGGAGTAAGTGATGTAGACTATTCACTCTGCACATTTAACAAGTCCCATTGGGGCCCAGGGCTGTGGCGGAGCAAGTGTTGCTCGAAACAAAAGACGCTGTTTTTTTTTTTAACAAACATGAAAAAAATGACACAGCTCAGAAGTTGGGGAACGAATAATGAGTATCATTTCTTAAGGCAGAGCTATCACAGAGCATGCTTCCATCTCTCGCTGACAAGAAGACAAAAGGATTTTCATTCAAAGAAAAAAAGGAGGGAAAAAAAATAAAAAGTGCACAAACAAAAGGGAAGAGGACAAAAAAGATAAAAATGTAATAGAAAAATAAAGGTGCTTGATGGAGTTCTGTATACTTGAGACCGGGAAGAAGCTTAACTGGAGTTTTAACACCACCACAAACACTCAAAAGCCGATTATTTATATTTCATACAGATGCACGATTTCCTGAGGTCGGTCTTTGATGCTGCAAAAGACAATAGCCTATCCTCTTGTACATCCATGAGTCACCTTTTCAAAAACACATCCAGTCTTAAATTGCTATAAACAGCCACCCCTCCAAGACTAATTCACCTTCTGACAAAACCAGCATGCAGCACGGGTACAAACAATCACGGAGGCACTTTGGCCCTCCCAGAAATAACTTGTTTTTCTGTGCAAATCAGTGGCACTCGCTGGGGGTACGGATGGGGACATGACAAGTACAGATTGCGAAGACTCTGCTTTCTTTCATGCCTGCCTGCGTGTGTGTTTGCAACGGTCACAGGAAATAAGTCGGTAAAAGAAGATGGAAGGGGGTTACGTAGAAAACAGCCTTATACTTGTTTGACTGCATGCAGGAAACGTCTCTGACAGGTACAAATGAATTGGCAGAGGAACACACAAAAACATATTGACGGGCACACAGGCCTATTCTCAAGCAGAGGGAGTGAAAGGTGAGAAAATGGCTACTTTTCTTTTCATGAAGGTCTACACCAGTTTCCAGCTATATAGGCTATACCTTTTACTGTAAAAGCAAAGTTTGCTAGGTTTTTCAAACTCAAACAATGTTTCTAAAATCCTTGCGGTAGTTCATCAATTTGTTAAAGGGTGAAAGACACTTCTGACTTGGCTTTGCCACCCTCCATGGGTTTACAAAACCAATCCACACTAACTCTCAGGGGGGGTTTCTCTGTGGTCCAAATGAGAGATACAGTAACTGTGTTTTCAACACATAGCCTACAGCAGTGTTTCCCAACCTTTTTTGTCTTGTGTACCCCCAAGCCTTTTTCGCTGTGCCATGAGTACCCCCTAAGTCAAGTTCTATATCGCTTTCTCCATCCCAATGTAACTAAGCTCCATATATTTGTTAAAATTTCATTTTTCCAAGTACCCCCTGCAGTGTGCTCGCGTACCCCTAGTGGTACACGTACCCCTGGTTGGGAAACACTGACCTACAGTAATTCTTGATAGAGCTACAAGGCAGTCCAAGGAGTCCAAGGCACTCTTCTTGTGCAAAATATTTTAAAAGCCTTTATTTAGACACGGCTATTAAGTTAATACCATGAAGGCAGAGACCCACGTGTAGCGGCGCAGAGTCTTCAGGGTATGCCATGTCTAAATTAAGGCTTTTTAATATTTTTGCACAAGGAGAGTGCCTTGGACTCCCTTTTTGATAAGACATTGTTTTTTTCCCCAAAGAGCACCTTCAAGATTTTTTTCAACAATTCCTGAGCACTTCGGAGCTTCTTCACTTCATATACACATTGTTATTACTCATCGCCTCAGAAATTGCGAATTGAAGAAGCTGGTCATATACTGTAGGCCTACATTATTTTTAGTCGCGGGTATTCAGCTCCTGCTTACAGAGTACGAGTGAACAACAAAAAATGAAAAGTTCATATCTCACGATTCGTCCTCACAATACACGACCTGAGTGCTTACGACACGACAGACTACAGAACATCTTATTTCACGATATTTTGGGACTTGTAAGCCTTTATTCAGACAGGACAGTTTGAAAATGTGACAGGAAATGAGTGGGAGAGAATGATGCGGGAGGATCTGCAAATGGCCTTGGGCCGGAATCGAACCCTCCCACCCACCATAGTCTTAGCCTAGCACTGGATGTCTAAATATTAGCAGACAAACTATTAATGGAAAATATAGCCATATGATAATGGACAAATAAATGCCTAATTTTACTAGAAATCCACGGGACAGCAAATGCATTTATTAACCATACTGTTTCTAACCAACTGTCTCTAACTGTTAGCTGTTAACCTGTGAATTTCCCGTTTTAATGCAATGTCCCTTTTTCTTCGAGACCCCACTTCAGTACCTCCACAATTAGGGGGTCCCGGCCCCAAGTTTGGGAACCACTGCCTTAGCCATTTGAAAGTGAAAAACCAACTAGGAAACTCAAACTCACATTGTCATTGTGACACAGCACTCCACAGCACACAAGTGTTCACTGCACACAAAAAATGCATTTATGCCTCACCCGTGCAAGGGGGCAGCCCCCTATGGTGCCCCAAGGGAGCAGTGCGGCGGGACGGTACCATGCTCAGGGTACCTCAGTCATGGGGGAGAGCACTGGTTGTTTACTCGCCCCACCAACCTGTCGGGTCGGGAGTCGAACCGGCAACCTTTGGGCTACAAGTATGACACCCTAACCGCTTACCCATGACTGCCCATAGAATCAAGAGAAATTTGAGCTACATTATTTGGGTCTCAGGTGCCAGAGGCATAAGTTGTACGCATTTCATCCCACCTCCCGCTCCTCGCCACCGTGCTCCTGTATGGAGGGGTCTTCTTCATTTGCTCCTAGTTGTCATTATCTTGTTTTGATAGCCATAATATAAGTGCAGCAGGCACAATATAGAAGTTAATACAGAGACACGGACATGCAAGTGAATGCCCTCTCAAAACGCAAGTGTTTACTTTTATGACTCTAGATTCGTAACACGCAAATAGGTGTTCGCTTTCGCCACCTAGTGGATCGGGGGCCCCAAGCAGCTGCTTGCCTTGCCTTGTGACAAGATGCGCCTCTGCCACCGCCACAGAACAGGTGGGTTATTTTGAAGTTCCTAATTACAACCTCTAATCAGCAAGCACCTCTGATTGTGTGTGGCTGTGATAACTGCAAGAAAAGTTAAGAGAGGTGGATGGAATTGGGGAAAACTGCGAGCAATCAGAACATCCTTGATTGAAAGGGTACGTACATGCACTCACACAGGCTCGTCGACAGGGGGAGACAACTGAGTATGTTGTCCCGGGCCGAGAGAGAAAGGGGCCCCAGAATTGGGTTCCCATTACATTGTATGTATTGGAAAGGGGTCCTTTCAGATGACTTTGTCCTGGGCCCAGCAAAAGCTGTCAGCGTCCCTGCACTCACACATCCGAACATACCCCCCCCCCCCTCTCTCTTATTCACACACACACACGGACACACGCGCGCGCACACACACACAGTCACACAGACATAAACACGCACACCGTGATATTTGCATTTTGGTTATCTGAAAGAGAAGAGATGTGACAGTCAGTTGTCCCACCCCTGTTGAACTTTAATGGGGCCCTTGAACTAAAAAAATGAATTGGTCTACGTGAGCAGGAGCAAGGTCATGGGCATTGGTGTGCTAGCCTGATTATCATCAACGTTCAAATCTCTTCGAGACTTGGTCTGACCAATAGCATAACAATTAACATTTCCCAAACGGCATGGTTGACCTGCCTCCCTTGGTTTGCTTATGGTTGTTTGCATGCTGACAAAGAGGGAGGAGTTCCCGTATTTTCGGGAACTCAGAAAGTACTTGCATTGCTCTTGACCTGACTAGTTGCAAGGCTGAAAGTGCTGCGTCACTAGGAGGGCACAGCCTGGCTAGTGGTGTGCTACAATTTTGGGGGGCAGGTGCTGAAGGAGGCTTGAGGGCATATGGATCTTCTAGCTGTCTCACTAAAGGCGCTATATATTACAGCAGGACATTATTTCTGATTTTACATTGAGCGAAAAAAATCTTTCTAAAAAGGGCATTGTTTGTACAACACACAGTAAATTCTGCAGTGCTCATTTAACACTTAGAGAGTTGATTTGACATCATTTGGACTTAAATGAACTCTATAAGTGTTTAATTAACACCGTAACATTTACTGTGCAGGGTGCTTTGGCACCACCTCGTCCCTATCGGTGCACACCTATGGTTATGAGGTACAGATTGGTGACCCTGAAGTTGGTAGTAACAGTTGTTATGATACGATACCATACTATACCATGCGATAATACTTTATTGTCAGTTGGAACCACAATCGATGCAATATTCTTGAGTTCCAGTTGCCTTGAGTTCCAGTATTTGAAATTGTATTTTGTTGTAAATATCCACCAGGGCAGTGCACCTACTAGTTTCCTGGTGGTATCGGGACTTTGACCTACCATGAACTGCATGTTTCTGCTCACAGTCTTTGAAAGCTACTGAAGAAAATCACTCTAGGTAACTTCATGTATTTGCAAGCGACTTTGCCATTTTTCTCAGGGCTTTGTGGAAAATATTCTTTGTAGGAACATACTTGCCTGGCACATCCGTTGAGGATATCCAAGACAAACTGAAAAAAAAAGAAGAAAAAAAAACAATGCAGAGGAAGAAGAAGTATTACTTCAGCATTTACCAAGAGGAAGTATCTGGCCCACGTGTAGACAGGGTCGTTTCAAGGTGTTTTTGGGGCCTTAGGCAAATATGGACTTGGGGCCCCTTTTCTTCTCCTCAAATTGTTGGAGGGGGGCTTGAGGGAGATTTTGATAATAGTATTATAGCAGGCTTTGGTCATTCAATGTATGGAGATGATGTGACAATTACAAAGCTGTCGTTGATATACATAATAACCCATTATTACCAGGAGGCCCCCCTTTCAACTGGGGGCCCAGGCAATTGCCTACTTTGTACCTGGCTGTGACAGGCCTGCCTGTAGAGCAGTTGGCAAGTGACTGGTCTTTTTTTCCCCTTTTTTTCAGTCTTCCCTGGCATTGGTCACCATTTTAAATCAATTAGCTCCATAAACCGTGCCAAAAACAAACATATTTACAGTTGCATCAAGCACAGTGGATTGTAAAATGGAGGGGATGGGAATAAATTAAACATTTCAGCAAATATATCCCAGTTGTCAACCGTTCCCCTCAGACCAGATGTGTGCTTGGAAAAGGTTTAAAATCAAATGTTCCACATACAGTACACCACAAAGACCAGCAAAAGGTTGTTCATTCATTTTGTGGCAATGATTGGAAATGTTGATTCAGATATGATAAGGACGTACTTTGGTGTGTTGGGGGGATGACTCAGTAGAAGTCAAATCAAGGTTCAGTGGAGGTGGTTTTGTTGTAGACATGGTAGGGATGTTAACCGCTAGTCGTTTAACTGGTAGTCGACCGGATCAACGTTAACCGGTTAAAATGTTCTGCCACCGGTTAAACGCCAACCGTTCAATACCTAAAAATGATAAATGTGAGCATGAGCCGTACCATGGCGGAATTAATTAAGCGAAACCACAGCACAGAGCCAACAGTTTACCGGTTGCTATAGTGACTATTTGTGCACTGCTGGACATGACAGGTCCTGTCTGCACATCTAAAAAAAAGGCTTATGTGAAAAATAAAATAAAAAACATTTCAGTGCTGTGCATATCAGGCACGCAAACGTTGTAGCATTTAAGATTACCGGTTAACAGAGATGAAAAGTAGTGGAGTAGAAGTACCAGTATCATCTTGTCAAATGACTTGAGTAAAAGTCAAAAGTAACCTTTCCTTACCTTACTCAAGTAGAAGGACAAAAGTATTCAAAATGTGTTGTACTTAGGTAAAGCAAGTAGAAGTATTGCAAGTTTTGCTACTTGAGTAAAAAGTAGAAGTAGAAGTAAAAGTACTGCACTAAAAAAATGGGGGGGGGGGGGGGGTCAGTCAAAAGTTTGAATACGCCTACCATTTGGTTTATTAGAGCTCTGTACAATAAGTCTCTTATGAAGTGCAAATACCATTATGGTTTGTTATTAAAACAGCTTTGTAACACAAGTTCAGTTTTTAAGAAAACGTAGGGCAGTAGTTTTACCTCGTCTACCTCATCCATCTTGCCAACATGCCAGTGTCAATGCCAACTGAACGTCACTGACCGCGCCAAAAGACATGCGTGAGAATGCGATCTGCTGTTATTTCCCTACCATTACATCGCCCACTGACCGTGAACACGTTCCATCATATCTGGTGATGACAGAGCCATCTAGCGCTCGGGCATAGAAACGAGTAACGAGTAACGAAAGCAGCACATGAAAAATATATCGGAGTAAAAGTATTAATTTCATCAGAAAAATCTAGTGCAGTAAAAGTACAAGTATGAGGAAAAAAATATTACTCAAAAAAGTACAGATACTGCAGTTTAGTACTTAAGTACAGTACTTCGTTACTTTTACTTCGTTACTATACATCTCTGCCGGTTAACCGGTTAACCACCGGTTAATGAAGCTCAGTAGCCGGTTAAGATTTTTTTACATTTTCGCCATCCCTAAGACATGGGCAACCAGGATATTTTTCATTGTCATTTTTCAGTGTTCAGGCAAGTTTCTTATAGGTAGAGTATGTTTTTTTAAGAAGTTAAGCTCCAGAATTTATGCTGCCCATTCAGAAATGTTATCTTTTTCATGAATAATTTACACCACCATCAATTTCTAATTATTCGCTATGACTGTGAAAATTACACTTTTCATACGTAAAAAGTGGATATTCTCCATGTCTGGCAATTTGAATTTCCAGTAACAGAAATCTTCAGCTGCAAATCGTACGGTACTTTGGTAAGACCAGTAAATAATAGTTTATTACTTTGTAACTATTCATGAAATTATCAAATCTGGGAATGAAACCCATAGATCCTTAAAGTTGTAGTTGAGAGTCGCTTCTTTTAAATGGTATGGGTGCGAATCTGATGCAATGTACTGTAACATTACCGGTAGAAGGTGAGGTGTGTGTCTGAATGCACTTCGCATCCATGGAACTTATATTGGGAAAGAGAAAGGATTCTCCTGGAACACACATAAACCGGGCAGAAAATAATTATATAACCGCCATTGATCCATAGTGTGGCCTTAACAAAAGGGCTAGGCACAGGTATCACTGACCTTAATTGAAATACCACCGTGTGTGTGCGGAAGGTTGAGGGAAAGGGCATATTGCAATAATTAAAGACTCCTACCATCTCACACTCTACATGGAGCAGACTGTCCAAGGGTTTTATGGTTTGGACACAGTCCATCTACTACAAACGTCGCCCCACCACCTGCTAATCCTTTCTCCAACTGATTAGGATGATTAATATTTAGGCTATTAGAAGATGCATGGAGTGCAGGGTAATATTGTTTTTTTAAATTATTATTAAAGACTGAATATTTAGATTTAATCAAATATAATCATTGACTATACAGGGCATGGATTCACTTTAGTTCTTGCACATACAGAATAGCACACAATCGCACACAATCGAACCACACCCATAAAAGATGGGTGAAAATGTACATCCCCTTGCATCTTTACTAACATTTTATGAATACTAGTTTATGCCAGTAGTCTCTCAAAAAAGTAAAATTACAACCATCACATCGACCTCAAATCTTGAAGAAAAAAAAAATCTTCAATGTCATCCGTGCCATTTAAGTGTATCGAACTGCCTCCCTTCTTTATTGGATGGTAACATGTGTTGGGTCAGCTTGCCTTTTGCCTCTAATTGTTATTCTCCGAGGGGGAGAACTTAATGAAAGTGCAGCAGACTGACTGCCCACCCCTGCCCGGCCCAGCTGCCCGTGGGCCTCTCCATCGATTGGCTCGGGGTCTCGGTCCTGATGCTGCCAGCCATGTCCGCTCACTCGTCTAGCTTCACCATGGTTACGCCAACTGATGGGGCGAGCTAATGTCACACAGTCCACGCATGCAGCAGGCGAGGCTGACGCCTACACTTCCTCTCCTCTCCTCTCCCGCCATGTGTGGCTGTCTGTCTGAGACTGTGGATCTCAAATAGTCTTATATATTATGTGTGTGTCTGCTTTTAATGTGTTATGATGGCAGAGACTCAATCAATTACTTGAAACCCGATGGCCACAGCACCGACATCTTAAGCTGTGGAGAGAGAGAGAGAGAGAGAGAGAGAGAGAGAGAGAGAGAGAGAGAGAGAGAGAGAGAGAGAGAGAGAGAGAGAGAGAAGACCACAGAGCCACAAAGAAGACGCATTCCCATCCACATATAAAAAACAGATAGTTAAACACACACACACACACACACACACACACACACACACACACACACACACACACACACACACACACACACACACACACACACACACACACACACACACACACACACACACACACACAGGTGCACTTAAACCACATCCAGCCCATTTTATTTCTTAGCACTTTTCCCTCAGTAGACGCCCATTTACCATAAGCAAGCAGTGATTGTAACATACTTCAGGAGAAGAGGACTATCGTGCTGGAAATCTGTCAGAAGAAACGAGTGGAGATGCGTGCGTGCGTGCGTGCGTGCGTGCGTGTGTGTGTGTGTGTGTGTGTGTGTGTGTGTGTGTGTGTGTGTGTGTGTGTGTGTGTGTGTGTGTGTGTGTGTGTGTGTGAGGAGAGAGTGGTACTGGTGGAGAGGTGGGGTGGGGCAGTTGGAGGAGTGGAAGGAACAGAAACACATTCTGTTTGCTTTCTACCTCAGTGCAGAAATGAATGTCGAGCGCTCCTGATGTATCAACAGCGGGGCGAATGATGTGAATACATCGGTCACGGTTTGGGGATCCGTTCACCCAGGAAAGAAGAACTCAGACAGCGCGAGAGAGAGAGAGAGCGAGAGGGAGAGAGAGAGAGAGAGAGAGAGAGAGAGAGAGAGAATGTGCTTGAGAAAGAAACAAGAGCCCCGTAGTATATTTTCCGCCCAAAACGAGCCCTCTCTCTCTCGCTCACGTGCACGCTCTGAGAGGTAGCCTGCCATTCGGAGAGAGGGGGAAAAAAGAACTAAAAGAAAAGAAAAGAAAAAACAAAACGGCAGAGGGGAGGATTGATGGGCCCAGCTGAAGCACGGCGACTCGTGCATTTTATGGAGGTGAGAAGGTTCAGCGCAGTCCGGGCTGCACAGGGGGGGAAAAGATGTTACAAATTCTAAGGGCCCAAGCACTGACAAGGGCCCTTAATAGGGCCGAACAGCACTAACAGGGGCCCTTAAGGGGCCCAAAATTTGCATCTTTCACAGGGCCCAAAATTTCTGGTGGTGCCCCTGCCGGGCTAAACTGGTCATCTGGCATACAGGGCATTTTCCTGGTGTCCGGACAGTCCTCAGGTGGGCGATGCTGTTTTTTTTCTTTTCTGTTGCTGATATTGCTTTTCTTTTCTTTCCAATCCTGATCTCGTACTGAGCAGGATCACCATTGCAACAACACACTAACTGTATAGGGTAAAACTATATCTGTGTCACGACTATCTAAGATATAAACCCGGGATTTAGATGGAGCAGCCCATTTAATGCAACTGCCCTGTGTATTATTTATACAGATAATGAACTGAGCTAGTCATATTATCGAAGAAAAACAAGGGTGCTGGTTTACACCACAAGTGCTCGGACAGAACTTTGAAACCTGGGGTGCATTTCTCAAAAGCGTAGTTGCTAACTACATTAGCTACTTTGTTGGTTGCAATGCAATTTACGATACGATACGATACGATACGATACGATACGATGATACTTTATTGTCAGTTTGCACTGAAATTCAGTTTGCATCCCTGAGCAACACTCGTTCAGACGAAACAGAATACAGAAAACAGAAAAACATAGGCCTACACAATAACATCACATCACAAGACTATTGCACAGCTGACAAAACAAAAGACACAGGCCTATGTACAGGCAAACATACATACATACATACATACATACATACATATATTACATACAACCCACATAACTTGAAGATAATACCACCATGAAGTAATAAATACTATGTAGTCTTACAACTGATTTAGCAAAAGAATAGATTGATGTATGAAAGCATGTTTAAGTCTGTTGCGGTTGAAGCGGGGAACTAGCGTAGTTGCCCATTTCCCATTGGCAACTATCAAAGTTGCTAACTGCTAACAACTACGCTGTTCCGAGGTCGAAGAGGTGTTGAGCAAATGGCATTAATGTGAAATACACATTTCGAAATCGAATCGAATCGAAATTACCCAGATTAAAAAAAAAAACAAAAAAAAAAACTCAACATTGCCCAACCTTAGCACTCAGCTGTGGAGAAGATGTGACTGAATTGGTATGCATGTGGCACACAAACAAACAAACAAACAAACAAACAAACAAACAAACAAACAAACAAGCAAGCAATCCATTATGATCAAACCAGAGAGGAAGGAGTGTACAGTTACATCTGCAGATGCCTGAACACGCCTGGAGACAGGTTATAGCATAACAGTGACACAACGCATGTGCGCAGCTCAGATCCGAGTGCTACCATCCTCCCTTGCAGTTGACCAGGGGTAAACTAGGACAGGCAAAACAAAAACAACAACAACAAAAAGCGTTATCCAAGAGATTGCGAGAGCAATGGTCTTAATGGATTGTTCTTGAGGAGCCTACGCAAGGTCACCCCCAGTATTCATCTTGCTATGAGCGCTTTTCAAGTTCTGCCAAAGGTTCAGGAAGGGATGCCTAATTTGCTTTGTTTTTGCTGTTTGTTTGTTTTTTCTCTCTCTCCCTTTTCTCTCTCTCTTTGAACACTTATACGGCAATAAGGAAAAACGCCTCCAGCACTCCACACTCTTTTGTTCTTATGTCTAAATGTGCGATATTAATAGATCTAAAGGAAGAAATAATGAATACAGGCTCGAGTTGACTAGGTGCCAGACGACTTTCTCTCTCTCTCTCTCTCTCTCTCTCTCTCTCTCTCTCTCTCTCTCTCCCTCTGACCTTTTCCCTATCTTGTCGTTGTTTTCTTGCTGTTGCCGAAGGCCAAGGGCTACTACAGTAGAAGAGCTCGGCGAGCAGCAAGCAAGTATATTGCCTAGCTGTTCCTCCCTCCCTGCCATGGCCGTAACTACCATTGAGGACACAGAGGTCATGTGTTTTTTTTTCCGTAATAAAACATTTGATCTATGATGAAAATTGATATATGATCAACAATGATAAATTCAATCTGTAATATCCCACCCCCATTTATCCTCAAGGCAGTGATTAATGAAAACAAGCCTAAGAGTTTGACTGAAGTGTTTGGAGCATTTTAAATGTACAGTAATGCAGTACAGCACGCACGCAGTATTTGACCGCGGTATTTGAAAATGTCTGCTTACGGCCCTACTCCCCGCCCACCACACTGTAAAAAATGATATCAGTGATAAGTCATGATAACTTATAGAATTAAGTTATTCTCCTATACCCTGCAATGGCAACAACATGGTTTAACTTGAATTTTTAAGTTTACCAGCTGCCTCAGAATTCCAAATTAATTTAAATCTTTATTGTAAGTTCAATTGCATTTCAAAGCCTCGCACAACTTACAATAAGGATTTAAATTAACTTGGAATTCTGAGGCAGCTGGTATTTTTGATGAATCGCACAGGCGTAAGCTGCGGCCGGTGATGTACGGCGACACACAACGAGGGGGTTGAGGCAGCCCTCTGCTCTGATCCACTGTGACTTCATCCATATGTTGAGGCACCACACCACCATTCCCCATCCCCATCCCCATCCCCATCCCCATCTCCATTCCCGTCCCCGTCCCTGTCCTATGCCCACGCATGCCTTCTCGCTACCCTGAGGACCAGAACAGCCTCCAGGCTTCCCATCTCTCTCTCTCTCTCTCTCTCTCTCTCTCTCTCTCTCTCTCTCTCTCTCTCTCTCTCTCTCTCTCTCTGTCACACAGACACACATACACACACACCAGCCCCATCCCCAAACAGTACATGCTGCAATGTTATTTCAACATTTAGCTAACACTAACACTGTAAGAGTTACATTCGTGTGCTGAAGTTGTTGCTGGACACACATTTCATATGGCCACTCTAATCCCTGGGAGATGAAGGGGGTTGGTGTGGAGGAAAATTATGATTTGGTTGCTGGGTGGATGTGTGCTGAATGTACAGTACATGTCATATCGGCATTGTGATCTGTGGGGCTTGAAGGGGAATGGTTGGTGGGAGGTTGTGGGTTGTTTTTTTTAGGAGGTTGTTGTGCTCGATGTTCCTTGCTATCATTTCGCCATTGTGATCCCTTGTTGGGGTTTGGTGGTGTTGCGGTTGGGTGGAGGTGGGTGGTGCTGTGATCCCATCGGAGGTGCATCGCATCATTTCCTCCTGTCATGAACCTCTGCGTTCGGCTCTCCCCTCTCGATGGAGAGAGGATCCTGTAACCATGGTGTTATTGGTCTCCATGGACAAGTAGTGTGTTCATCTGGTAGCACAACCCTCACACAAACGCGTACACACACAAGCACGCATAGAGAAGGCATGCACGCACACACACACAGACACACGCATGCACGCACGCATGCACAGGCACGCACACACCCACACACACACACACACACATGCAAATATGCTCAAGTGCACACACACACACACACACACACACACACACACACACACACACACACACACACACACACACACACACACACACACACACACACACACACACACACACACACACACACACACACACACACACACACACACACACAAGCAATCACACACACGCACAGGAAAGACCTTACTGTATGTACTGTATATACGTATATATATTACACACACACACACACACACACACACACACACACACACACACACACACACACACACACACACACACACACACACACACACACACACACACGCACACACGCACACACGCACACACACACACAGGAAAGATTGGCAATAGGTCTGGAATAGGAGAGGATGATTCATGCATGAAGCGATTGGAAGATTAAAGATAGAAGGATAGATTGGTAAGCAAAGTACCGTACATAGAACTGCTAATCAGATCAGCAGCTAGTTTCTATAAGACTGCTTTACGATGAGACCTAAGCTATGGGGAGAAGTCAAATAAGTCTTTACGCTTGCGTGGGTATTTTTCTGTGTGGTTGCTTGCTTGAGTGTGTTGAGTGGGGAGAGAGAGAGAGGTTGGAGGGGGGCGGACACATAAAGAGAGAGAGAGATGAAAGGAAAAGTTAAACATTCAGAGGATTATGAGTTCAATGCATCTTTGAAGGTTTCAGAAGCACCGTCACCAAATGGTGCTATATCGCGTGGCCTAAAACAAGCTCCTTTTCCTCCTGCAAGAGAACAAAACGGTAAAGGCACAACAAAGAACCCGTCATTACAAGAAGCAGTAGTCACTCAACGTATGTGGCAATGACTTCAGTGGCTGGCGTGGACTTTGCAAAGCCTGGCCACTTGAAACATGCTGGGTCTTCTTCAGGGTTGGACTGGGGGAGAAATGGGGCCTGGGCACTTTTGGCTTAAAGCCCCTCCCCCCTCATAATTAGTGACGCAGAACTGACTCACCGGTGGGCCCCGCACCATCGTGGGCCCCTATTTTCAGAAATGTACATCTATGTATATATATATTATATATAAATATAACATTTCGGAAAATAGGGGCCCACGAGGGTGCAGGGCCCACCGGGAAATGCCCGCTATGCCAGATGTCCAGTGCAGCCCTGGGTCTTCTTTTCTACTTTCCTCTCCAGACATGAAGAAGCCAGACTCTCAATCCACACAGGCCTTAATCCTGAAACGCTTTCACACAAACCACTATGATCCTTAGCTCGTCTGGCGGTCCGCGTAACATTTCTCAGCCACTGGCCAATCTCCCGTTCAAAGCACCCTCTTTGTTTCCTTCAAGAGAGGTTTACATTTCAACTGGCCACTTCACTGGCCTATATTTCAATAAACGTCTTCAAAGATGAATTCATTCAATCAAGCACATAAGTATTTTACTCAAGTAGAGCACGTATAGAGAACCAGAAAAAATATGACTTTACTGTGTCCTTAAAACTACTGCAGTGAATGCATCCATGTGAAAGCCATAGCTGTGAATGTTATCATGAATGTCGGTTACATTCTAATATTTTACTTGCAGCAAAAGTGGGACATTTTACTCAAGAGTCAGGGGGGCAGTTTGTCCAATGTGCTCAAAAACAACAGCTTTTAGCCCCTAAGCTATTATAGAAATTGTGAGAGCTCTCATGGCATTGTCATAAATAAAAACACACACACACACACACACACACACACACACACACACACACACACACACACACACACACACACACACACACACACACACACACACACACACACACACACACACACACACACACACACACACACACACACACACTCAAACATGGTGTTTTTCTGTTACCGGGAGAACATTTAAATGACTGATCCTTGTGTTGGCAATTATGTCATCAAGGGACATTCATCTTCTCAAACCAATTTTAATTAGACCGTTTCAAGCCCTGCTCACGTCATCACTCTGATTATAAACGGCCACCGAGAACCCGTTCTGTGTAAGTACCTGAAATATACACTGTCCGACTTCTTTTCTGCCCCATCCTTATTCTCTCTCTCTCTCTGTCTCTCTCTCTCTCCCTCTCTCTCTCCCCCCTCTCTCCCCCTCTCTCTCTACCTCTCTCTCTCTCTCTCTGTCTCTCTCTCTGTCTCTCTCTCTCTCTCTCTCTCTCTCTCTCTCTCTCTCTCTCTCTCTCTCTCTCTCTCTCTCTCTCTCTCTCCTGGCCAGTGGTCTCTTGAGCAATACAGCTTTAAAACATTATGTCCCAGTTTCCTTGGTTACAAAGCACCCTTTCCATTTTGCGGGCATTATCTCTTATTTTTTATTACAAGTGTGGGCTGGTTGTTGCCTTTTCCACAGCCTCTCAACCAATCATATCGCGTGGGCGAGGTTAGTTATCCAACATGGAACACACCAGGGGCGTAGCAGCAAATTGTGGGCCCTATGTACAATCAGCTCCAATAGACCCCCCCAGCCATGCATCTAAATAAATCTGACTGTGTGTGGGGCCCCTATCTATACATGGGGCCCTGGTAACTCAGACACACTCTACCCCCCTCAATGACACCCCTGCAGCACACTCAGCGGCTAACAAGGCGCCTAAGCCTGCTCACAAAATTGAGGCCTGCCTTTTCAATTTTTTTTTTATTTCAAATGAAAAAAGGAGGCTTTAATGTCTTCATCCACATCAGATGCACACAAAAGAAACTGCTGACAGCACTAAGTATGAAAGTATGACCAAAAAAGAAAAAAAAAGCGAAAGTGTATAGGGAGGGAAGAGAAAAGGGAAAGAGATGAAGAGAGGGAGACAAGTGGGAGGTGAGCCAAAGTCACAGGCAGGGCAGCCGACAGGGGAAGGACAACGGGGTTCGCTGTCCCGGGCACAAGGAGATTGGGTGGCACCAGAATTGAATCCCGGTTATATTGTATGACGGGGGGCCCTTTCAGATAGCTTTGTCATGGGCCCTGCCAAAGCTGTCAGCAGACCTGGTCACAGAGAATGAATCTCATGGCTATTCAGCACTCTTTGAGCAAATAGGGGTATTAGCATTATGGGCAGGGCCGTTGCAAGGTATTTATGGGACCTAGACAGAGGGATGTGGGGGGCCAATTTTCTTCTCTTAACACTATTGGGGAAATAAAATAAATTCAATAGCACTATCGTTGCACGATTCAACCATTGCATTTTAGACAGATGTTGCCACACTCACAAAAGTCATTATAGGGCGGTTAGGGTGTCAGACTTGTAGCCCAAAGGTTGCTGGTTCGACTCCCGACCCGCCAGGTTGGTGGGGGGAGTAATTAAACAGTGCTTTCTCCCACCATCCTGCCGGACTACTCCCTTGGGGCGCCATTGGGGCTGCCCCCTTGCACGGGTGAGGCATAAATGCAATTTTGTTGTGTGCAGTGTGCAGTGAACACTTGTGCTGTGTGTCACAATGACAAATGGGAGTTGGAGTTTCCCAGTTGGGCTTTCACTACCAGTCATTACCAGCGGGGGCCCCTTTCAGCTGGGGGGGCCCTAGGCAGTTGCCTAGTTTGCTTGCCTGGTTGTGACAGGTCTGACCAGCCTTGATGAATAAGGCCAACATTTCCCAAGCCCCGACCGACTGCCAGGCACATTGTATCACTCTGACCATAGACTATAATAAGGATAAAAAAAGAAAAAGAAAATCCTAATCCTTCTCCAAGTCCTTTCTTTCTTTCTTCTGTGCCCATGAATTCACATATACCAGTGCCATTCATGGCACTAAATATTTAAAAAGTCTATTTTATTCTTTTCTTTATTTCCCCCTCTATAGCATTCACCGCAGCGCAGTCGTTCCTGCAGTAATGTCACTGTCTCCTTCATCCAAGCGTGACTTTTAATTCTGACGACATTAAACTGTATGTTGAGAGAGAATAAAGAAAAGTCCGTTTTTAAGTCATTTGGAGGACTTCTAGCACCAATGGTAGCTGCACTGCGTTATCTAAATTCAGCAAGGTCAAATTTCCAATGTTTAACTTTACTAGAAAATATACGTTAAGGCAACGCAGAAGTTTCCATCTTGGGCAGGCCAGGAAGTTGGGAGCTTGTCTGTCATTCGAGCTGCAGAGAAAAGTCTGCTTCTCAGCACATAGCACACTTATAGGCACTGAGGATGGAAAAGCGATTTCAGAGCTGCCCTTGGAATTATTATTTTCTGTTTGGAAACAGTCACTGTTATAAAATGGAAGTAAAATAGATTGTATAAAAACAGCAAAGAGCAACTGGTTTCACTATAGCAATGGATTTGTACTTTCCAATATTTATTAACAAAAAAGTGCAAAAGAAACATGTATTTTGATTACTCCCTTACTATAAGTTTCCAATTTATACGTAATTTCTATTACACTTACTTATACAATTTATAAGTAAATACAAAGCCTTGGAGATCAGACTAACATTTTCAGCTAACCATCCAAACAATACAAAAGGCCTATACACAAGAGATTTTATTATTTATATATTTATTTATTTATTTACGGGGAGTGCCTCTTGAGATGTGACATCTCATTTTCAATAGGGTCCCCTTAAATCTGGACACTTCAAACAATACAAGGCAATACATTACAGCACTATACATTCATTCACTCACATTTACACACGTTCAATCCACAGCCTCCTGACCCCTCCGCTCCCCTAAGACCCCCTTAATACTGTGTTCTTTGTAATGGATAAGACACGTGCATTGCGTATAGGCAGTAAAATAGATACTAAAAAAATTAAAATAAAATAAAAGACATGAAATTAAAATTAAAACAGGAGATCAAAAATCCAGAATCCGAGAAGGCATAAAAAAGGAAACAGAGATTCACTGCAAACTGGGAGTGCATGCCAACCTGGACTCAGTGAGACTACGAGCTTGCAGGAATAACAAAAAGAGAAGTTAATTTGAGTTGCAGCAATATTAGTGAAAACATGTATATGTGTTGCATGCATTCAAATACATTGACAGAGATGTCTTAAACTGCCCCAGGGTTGTGGATGATCTTATTGACCCAGGTAGTGTATTCCAGTCAAAAGGAGCTTTGTAATTAAAACAACGCTTGCCGCTTTCTTTGGAGATGTGTGGCACAGTAAGAGAAAGGTGTTCGGTGTGCCTTAACCGAAAGTTTGTATGGTATGGTATCAAATATTGTTTTAGGTAAAGTGGATAGTTGAGGTGTAGACATTTATAGATGATCAGAAACCAATGGAACTGCATCCTTACTTTGGGTGAAAAAATGTTTAAAGAATTATACAGAGATGCAAGATATAGTAAACTAGCCGCAGGACAGACCTCCTTGAGCATTGGTGGAGGAAGATTGACTCACAAGCTGAGGTTGGGCAGGGCCGTTTCAATGTATTTTGGGGGGTCTATAAAGAACAACTTGCTGTGCCTATTTTGCTCTCAATTGCCCTCTCCACCCCCAAAATCCCCCCAACACAAATTGTCATACTAGTACCATTGCGCTTTTCGATCGTCAAATTTAGCAAAGACCTCCTACACTCACAAACTTGTTATTGCTCACATTTAAATACAAGTGTATAACCAGTCAATACCAGGGGGGCTTTTTTTAGGCGATTGCCTACTTTACTTGCCCCGATGTGACAGGCCTTAGGCTGGGAATACTAAAAAACAACGAGGAACAGGAATTGGACAGAGCCAGTGACTGATTGCCTCCTCGCCAAACCGAGCCCAGAACGGGAAGGATGATCAGCAGAGGAGGGGTAAAGTGGCTTTTGAGAATAGGCCTACAACTCATTGCCAAACAATTAACAAGATGGTATAATATGGGGCTCTCCTGAGCGCCGGGAGAGAAAGTAAAAACATATTCGTCCTCACACTGCCTCGGCTCGAACCCGCCAACACCAACACTAACACTAACACCTCCTGTTAATCCCACTGCTGCCCGCTGTGTCTAACTTCCTCAATGCATCCAAGCCAGACCCTGTGAATGTGGAGAGCAGAGCCTGTGCTGCAGGGCTGCACTGGCCATCTGGCATACCGGGCATTTCACCGTGGGCCCCTCGTGGGCCCCTATTTTCAGAAATGTAATAAACCTTTTTTTTTTTTTTTTTCATTTCTGAAAATAGAGGTCCACAAGGTTGTGGGGCACGCCGGTGAGTCATTTTTCTGCCGCTAGTTATGAGGGGCGTGCTCGTTAAGCCAAAAGTGGCCGGGCCCTATTTCTCCCCCAGTCCAGCCCTGCTGTGCTGTCAGTGTGGTAAACAACCGCAGATATCAGCAGCTAACAGTCTTTCAGCAAGGCCAGACAAGTTTGTGAACCTGACACAAAATCTGTAGTCTTCAAAGATGTGTAGAGCTACGCTTGTTGCTTTTGAAGACCTTACTGATTTAATGACTATCAAACGTGTCATCGTGTTGACAAGCATCCAAATCATGAGGGGAAACTTTATTCATTTCTTTTTATGTTCTGCTGATCTGAAACGTTCTTATTAATCTTCTGATATATGGCAGTCATGTGTCAATGTTGACTGGCAAGCTCTAAAATATGACGGCTCTTATTTCTGTGTTTCTCCAATGTTTACTTTTTATTTCACTTTGAAAAGAACATTTGTTTCTACACTGTATGTACCACTGTTATGAGGACTGACTAGGCACCACAAAGAAGAATAGGAAATGCTCATTTCTAAGTCTACACAAATATCATTTTGTTTCGGGGAATAGACCTTAAACTGGACAGGATAGCTCCTGCTACAAATGTACAAACTGTGAATAAAACACAGCTAAACACAGCAGGAAGTGCAGAGTAAAACACGCAGTGTTACTCAACACTCTGGGACCAAATACACACTAAAATAGTGTTTCTCAATGGGGGCCTTAGGGAGCCCTAGAGGGGGCGTTGAAGGATACAGTTGAGAGGGGTTGGTGCTTAGTTGTCATTGGGGGCATTAGTCCATTTACATTTTTTTTTAATAAAATGTATTAATGGGGGGGGGGGTGTTAGCAGGCTTATGATTAGGTCCAGGGGGCGTTTGAGAGGTTGAGAACCACTGCTCTAGAACAGTGGTTCCCAACCTTTTTCTTCAGGGACCATTGTAAGCTTTGGTGACCCAACCGCGCAAGCGCCCGCACAAGAAAGAATCACATGATACTCGGTTTCCTGCGAAAACTCATAAATTATTATTTTATTAATCAATTTGTCTTCGGTCAGATATAGAATAAATATTTAATGTATCACTTACATTTTGTTGCTTCTATGCATTGGTTTAAATGTTTTGTCATTTACTCAACATGGGCTGTATATGGTATGAAAATGAAAACCCTTAAAATAAAGAGGGCTTCGCGACCCACTGTGGATCTCCGGCGACCCATAGGTTGGGTTCCGGCCCATAGGTTGGGAACCACTGCTCTAGAAGATGTTCAATGTTAAATCTTTGTAAGTGTTGAATTAACACTGCAGGTGTTGGGTTTTTTTTACTGTGTGAGAGGAACTAAGACTCTCTATCCCATTTCAGGGCTGGGATTAAGTGTTTAACATATTCATTTGTTTTCCTTCTACTTCTGTTGTTTCGTAATAAATCCAATTTCTGAGTAACGCATGAGAAATCTTCTATGAGATTTAGTTCGTTTGTTTGTTTGTTTGTTTTTTTTCCGTTTGTTAAGAAAGAAAGTCTTTCCCCCACCCATGGATATTCCTCTCCTACGTGAACAATGGTAGTATGAATAAGAGGTAAAAGTGACACCAGTGCTTGACCCCCCCAGCACCCCCATCCCACTTAAAGTGCAGCAGAGATTAAGTGCATAATACTCGGAAGGGCAAATGGATAAAAGTAGAGGATAAAAAAAAACTATTTCTTCATCAGAAACGGAAACACACAAACAAAGGGCTGCTGTGATGGTTTGATATTGTTTATATATCTGCCCTCATCAGCTGAGCTGGGTGCATTTCCCAAAAGAGAAGTTGTTAGCCTGTTAACAACTTCGGTAGTTGCCAATGGGAAAATGCATTGAAAACAACAAAGTATGTAGTAAGCAACTTTGGTTTCCAGAAATGCACCCCAGATCAGTGATCTCCTCTTCAAGGGCGTTTGATTAAATTGATTGGATTTCTCTCCTCCTTGGAAACATATACAATAAGGACTTACTACACACTTGTACATACAATACATTGAGCTGATCGAAGCAAAGTCACAAGAGATAACCCTTCAAGCAGAGCTGAACTGTCCATCTGACATACAGGGCAATTTCCCAGTGGGCTGGGTGTCCCCAGGGGCCAGTACTACTGTTTTTTTGCGTTATTTGTTTGTTTTTAATTGGGTTTTTTTTATTTTTATTATTTTATTTTTCCTTTAGAGACCAGTCCACAATTTAGATGGCCTGGCCCAGTGCATATGAAATACACTGCGTAGATAGTGGACTGTCTTATAATTGTGTAGCAGGGGTGAGGGGGGTGGGGGTTGCGTGAGAGGCTGATCTAAAGCAAAACTAATGCCCGGGCCAGTATTGGATCCCAGCCCAGCCCTGTCTTCGAGTGGTGTTGTGAGTACACTGTTATATCAAGTGAACTGTCCAAATTGATTATTATTCTCTGAATCGCAGACATCCTGTGAGTTGATCTGAACATATAGCTCATTATAACAGGCAGAGTTCAGTCCATTTACTGACATATTCACCCCTTCAAGAGTCTCATTTTCCCCTCTCATGACATGTGTACGATGGGATGCAAATGAGCTACAAGCGGCTGAGCAAAGGGAGCGAAGAATGGGTAAAAAAAAGAAGTCCAATTATCCTTCTAGTTGACCACAGAATAACAAACATGTCTGATATGTTGTTGTTGACCACCACCACCACCACCACCACCAATGCCCTTCCCCACCCTCCTCTCTTTCTCATCCGCGCTTTTTTTTTCTCTCTGTGTGTGTCTGTTTGTAGACGGCTGCATAAATGGGATTCAGTCAAGAGTATCGGCGACAAACACAGAATCAGGAATAGCAAAGGACCCAAGCACACAAGCAGCACAAGCACACAAGAGCAGAAGATGCCCCCAATTTGGCAGATGCGTTTTCCCTCGGGGGGTGCGAGCGAGCAACACAAGGAACAACAATTGCATCTCTGCAGGCATCACAACAGCACCCCCCCACACCCCCCACAACACATCCCATCCCACCACACCGCTCCCCACCGCCGACAACACCACCACAAGCCCTACTATATACATCAGTTCATACGATACGTTGTCTGTTTGTATATCTCTGTGGATGGGTGACGGGCTGCGCTCAGCAACACCAGTTACTCAGAGGCCCTCAGAGCTGAACTGGGTCCAAAATAAGGCCAGGGCATTTCCTTGCTGTAGTAGATCAAGACCAGGGCTGGATTAAGATGGACTGGGGCTGCAGGTTGCTGTGACCCCCCCCCCCCACCCCCCCCCCCCCCCCTCCCCCCCCCCACCCCCCCCCCCCCCCCCCCCCAGTAGTGGAGACATTGAGAATGGACTAGCTCCGGAACGTCTGTCTCTCCAGTTAACCTTAGACTTCTGTTGTATATTTTCGGCTTCAATACACTTTTTCACACAAGTCTTGTGTTCGCCTCCTTTTTTCCATTATCTTGAGTGATCACTACTTTTTGGGAGTGCTCGCACCAAGCAATACACGAGTATCAAGTTCAAGGCGCAGACGCCGACCTTTGTTGGTCTTTTGTCATTTACCAACTGTACTCTACACCACAGATGAATTTTTCTAATGTTGCATCTAGTCAGAATTCTGCTTTTTTTTTTTTTTTAACTTTTGGCCAATAGGGTGGGCCATGCCAGGTGGGGGCCCCTAGTCTGCAGCCATATCTAGCCTGTGCATTAATCCGGCCCTGATCAGCCCCTCACACAAACCCCCCTGTTTTTCTACAGTAATATGATTTTCTCAGTACATTGTCTACATCATACACCGGTGGGCTGTTCTATCTAAATGATTACCCAATCTCTGAGGGGAAAAACAACAACAATGACATAAACAAAAAACAACAGCATCGACCCCGCGAGGAGCGTGGGACCACCGGGAGAATGCCCTGTATATACCATATGACCAGTCCAGCCCTCAGAGGCCCGCATGTCTGGGTGATAATGGGAACTGGGGAGGAGAAATCCTTTTAACTCCATGTAATTCATATCCCTGCAGTATACCGTATGGGGTGTGGGAGTGCAAAAAGAGTAAATATATGGTAGTATGAGATGTGCGCGCGCACACACACAGATACAAACACACACACAAGCTCTGTCTCTATGGTATGCTAGTTATGCCATTCCATCACATTTGATTTTCCTCTGAGGCCTTGGTGTCTGTTTTGTGAGCTTTTGTGCTTGGTAAGTCTGTGTTTGCGTGTGTGTGTGTGTGTGTGTGTGTGTGTGTGTGTGTGTGTGTGTGTGTGTGTGTGTGTGTGTGTGTGTGTGTGTGTGCGCGCGCGTGTGCGTGTGCGTGTGCGTGTGCGTGTGCGTGTGCGTGTGCGTGTGCGTGTGTGTGTGCATGCGTGTATCTTTGTTTGTTTCATAGCCAACTTCAGTAATGTACATATCACAACATTTGTTGACATGATTTATTGGTTGGTTTATTTATTGAACAACAGAATCATGCATTCATTCAGTTCATTCAATCATTCATTCATTTGTTTCTTTTTGAATACACAGTATACTATTATAGAAAATGCTACAGTTACATACGGCATTTTCTTAGATGTCCTCAGAGTTTGTTAAATTCTTCAAAACTTTTTTGAGTAGCAGTAGTAGTTCTGTGTTTGTTTGCAATTAATTGATTCCTCTTTGTTGTATGCAATTCTTACGATACGAAACCTGAAAAATGATTTTTCAAAAAGACTGCCTCTTTTTGATTTTATCACCTAAGTAACTTCTCTACACTGGCCCAGAATTCTCTATGCCGATTGGTGGGGCAGAAAATCTACACAAAGCTTCCAGTCAAAATCCGAACAAAAGCAGAAAATAATCTATCATCTTATTTTTTTTCCCAGTGATCTATCTGCAGATATACAGTAACTGTTGGAGTTGGCCTCCAAGTTAGAAGACAAGAGAAGAGGACAAAGCTCATGGGACAACACATTAATGGATTTGAATAGAGGAAGTTTACAGTGGGTAAAATGATGCCCCCATTCACTGGGGGAGATAAGATGCCCCATTGCATCGTAAGAAACAATAACATGATTCATCTACCCTCAAACAGTTTGTTGCCACAGTTACTGAACCAGATTTGAAAATCAAATTAATCTTAAATTACATTTTATGTTTTATTTTAGTCACTATTATTAAACAATTAATGGCATTTGTTAATGATTCATTGTTTCATTGCGTTTAGTCATGTGTTTGACTGCTGAAGTCTACTATTATTATACTACAGCCAAGGAATGCATTAATTTTTCTTATAATAACTGCGTGATCTCTCTCTCTCTCTCTTTATTTTCAGTGTAGTGTTTAGTTTAGTTTTTGTTTCCAAGGTGACCTTAGGTGTTCTGAAAGGCGCCATGTATGAAATGAAATTTGTATTATTATTACACTGGCAGTCAAGACGATCTTCTGATGAAAATTTCACCAAACATGCAACCAAACATGAAATGAAATATTTAACCCTAGTACTGTAAGGTGTTCGGGTCATTTTGCTTCAGAAATATGGTATCAATTCTTTCACTCTGAGAATCACTGGCTTTGACTCATT
>NC_085877.1:34144629-34147129 GCF_034702125.1 Engraulis encrasicolus
ATGGTATGAATTAAACTAAAACTAGACAAAAACTGAAATGATTTAATGATTACTAAATTGTCACTAAAACTAGAATTACATTTCCATCAAGAGACTAAAACTTAATAAAAATGTCCTGTCAAAATTAACAGTTTGTACACCCTTTGAAATTTTCTTACATTTTTGTCAAAATTGATCAGGCCAGTGTGTCGGGATTCCGTGATTCTCCGAAATCCAAGAAGGAACAATGTAGTGGAAACAGAGTCTGTTGATTGCCATAATTCTTGGAAGGGTTCGCTTCGCAGTGTAACGTCATATTTTTGTTTTTTCAACATGGTCGGGACCATAATGTTCACAGGAACTCATGGAGGGCTTGAAATGTGAAGGTACAATACACTCAAAAAGGCCCAGTAAATGCATTAAGTGTCTTTAAACCCTCTTTAGTTGCAATATACCATCAACCAGGACTTGTCCTGTAGTTGCAGATTTGCCTACTAACAAAACAATCTGTCAATAAATGTTATGTAACTATGTCCCCTCTTCTTTATGGAGAGACAGAATATCTCCTCTAACTGCAAGGTTTGTGGGATGTCTGAGTGCATAGCTTATTTGACCTTCATGCCATTTAATCTGAATTTGTTTTTTGTCCCAGGCTTTGACTGGGCTATTTACAGATCTGTATTTCATTATGAGAGCCATTCTAAAGTCGATTTGCTTCTAAAGTATGGGTTGGCGCCACATTTCAGGACCCATACTCTTGTGTGCTTCAACTGTGTGACAGACTTCCTCACGTTTTTTTTCTGTAAAATATCACAATAAACTTGAGTTCATTGTTCCACTGATAATAGCTAAACTGTCAAGGGCCTTAGGCAGCAAGGTAGCCGCATATAATGATGCTCCGTCACACTCCAACCTCACTAGAGGAGATGGAAAACCAAAGAATGGCTAAATGATATGGGATTCACGATTTCTGCCTGAATCTAAATATGAAATGGGGTTTCTGCAAAGCCACAAAAAATATTGCTGCACCTTTGAGGTTTGCAAAAAGCATTTATATGCTTCAAATAGAATTACTCAAAGTGTCTGGGGTCTGTAGACCAAGATTCGTTGAAAACCAAAGTTGATTTGATAATCAGGGGAAAACACCCTAAGCTGTACAGGATGAACTGAGAACAAAGCTACTGGGACCAAAATTTCACTGACATTGGCTAGCACTTAATGCCTTTAAAATCACTGTAGTGCGGACATCATGCGTTACCTCTACCTTGCTGCCTCAGGCCCTTTTGAGTTTGCTTCTATCATCAATGAACAATGAACTAAGGAGTTTATCAGATGATATTTTACAGAAAAAAGTGAGGTAGTCTGTCACAATTCAATGTGTTTTGAGAGAGGTACACACAAAGGATGGGTGCTGAAAATTGCATGACAAACCCATACTTTAGAAGAACAAATCGACTTTAGACATGGCTTCATAATAATGAAATACAGATTCTGGCAATAGCCCAGTCAAAGCCTGACCACCACTACACTGATTGAGCCATTATGGATCATGAAGTCAAGAAAGCTATGCACTCCAGACATCCCACAAACCTGAAGAATGACGAGAGGCAAGTTTTCTAAATCGTGAAGAGTGGCCCGCTAGGACCAGTCTCCAGATATGTTTTGGTAATTCTATGCTGACATTTGCAACTACAGGACAAACGTCTGGTTGAGAGTTATTGCGACTAATGGGCAAAATATTTCTAACTAACCTATTGAATGCAAGGGTGCTACTACTTATGCCACAAAGCTTTATCTCTTTAGCTAGAGGGGTCAAATACTTATGGCCACTGAAAATATGAAAACTTGTAAATGTTTGGGTTGAATTAATTAAAGCAGACTCTGGTTGTTCCTTCTTGCGATTCTCCATGTTTGAAGATCAGACAATGTTTTATGACCAATTTTGACAGAAAGGTAAGACATTTCAAAGGGTGTACAAACTTTTTCTTGGGTATCAAATCAAAAGTAAATAAAATTTCCTGTCCAAAATTACAGTAAAAAAAACTGGCAGATGGTAAAGCACATGAACAAGCATCTCTGAAATGCCAGGTCAGGCCAGGGTTCGGATGGGCCTGCTCGTGTTCCAACTTCAAGAATCAGAAGTCAAAACAGATACAATGTAGGGAAACAGGTGTGGTGTTGATGCCAATATATCCTTGGAAGGGTTCGCTTCACTGGGAGTGTACGTCAGTGTTTTGTGTTTTTCAACATGGGGGTTTGGACCTCATGTGGGGTCGCCCGGAACTCAATTGGGGTCGCTTGAATAGGTGTGAAAAAGAAGAAGACTATTACTGAATACTGATAACTAGTGTTCCAACTTCAAGAATCGGAAGTCAAAACAGATACAATGTAGGGAAACAGGTGTGGTGTTGATGCCAATATTTTTGGAAGGGTTTGCTGGGTAATTGAAATGTATTCACCAAAAACAAAAAAACACTTTTTGGGGGGCGGGGAATGTCTGACAACTCTGCCTGTATACGGG
>NC_085877.1:34152129-34167129 GCF_034702125.1 Engraulis encrasicolus
CTTGAAACGGCTCTTAATGGGGGAGAAAGTCTCTAACAGGATGTAATTAAAACTCCACGCCTTCCCCTGAGCCTTCCCGTATTATGTATTCATTTTTTATAGATGAAGAAATAAAGATTAAATGTTAATCGGCTGAATTTCCTCATTATGGGTGTATCTGATGAATCATACACACACACACACACACACAGACACGCACGCACGCACGCACACACACAGACACACACACGCACACACACACATGCACACACACACGTACACAAGCGCACACGCACACAGGCGCACACACACACACACACACACACACACGCACACAACAGCAGGAAATGTGTGAAATTAACTGGGCGTTCATCTAACAAACAGTGAAACCTATGACTCGCAAGATTACCACTGTTTTCGAAACCACTGTTGCAGATGTGGTGTCGACTTTTCCCTCCCCTCTTTCTAAAACGAGGGGAACATATGTAGGAGTAATTAGGAAAAAACACAAACTTTTCCCCTCACAATTCCAACCCCCCCCCCCCCCCTCCCCTTTTTCTCTTCATATCTCCTCCTTTCTTCTTCTCCCTCTCTCTTTCCACTCTTCGTCCTCCCTCTCCTCTTCCTCTCCCATCTCCTCTATGTCTTCTTTCTTTCCTTTTTTCTTTCTTTTCTTTCTTTCTTTCTTTTTCCTCCTTTTCCATCACAGCACTTCTTTCTCTCTCTCTCTTCTCCTCTTCTTCCCTCTATTTCTATTAATCTTCCTCCCCCATCTGCCCTCTGTCTTCTTTCTATCTTTCGTTTTTCTTTGTTTCTCCTCCTTTTCCCTCACAACTATACCCTCCACACTTCTTTCTCTCTCTCCGTTCTCCTCTTCCCTCTCTTTCTATTCATCTTCCTCCTTTTTCTCTCTCTCCATCCTCTTCCTCCCTCTGCCTCTACCCCTCTACCTCCCCCCTCTCTCATCTTTCTTTCTTTCTTTCTTTCTTTCTTTCTTTCTTTCTTTCTTTCTTTCTTTCTTTCTTTCTTTCTTTCTTTCTTTCTTTCTTTCTTTCTTTCTTTCTTTCTTTCTTTCTTCTCCTCCTCCTGCGGTAATCGCTGATGCTGAGCTGTGACTTGCTGCAGTTGAGTAACGTGATTTCCCCCCAGATAATACTGCCAGATATTTATTTAACTGTCGCACTGCAGAGGGAAATTAATTACTCTGCTGTTGACTCCAAGATACTTCGCCGCCCTCGTTGTGCAAGCGACGCCAAGCAGCATGGAAGAGCACCCACTGTCTCTGTGAACACCTCCTCGCCCCCTTCCATACCACCTCCTCACACACACACACACACACAAACATACACACACACACACACACACACACACACACACACACACACACACACACACACACACACACACACACACACACACACACACACACACACACACACACACACACACACACACAGGGGAGCTGACAAAGGGGGACAAAGGGCTCTATTTTCCCGGGCCCAGGCAAAGGTGGGGCCCAGAATTAGTTCCTCTTTTCATTGGTATTGATAGGAGGGCCCTTTCTTACGATTTTGTCCCAGGGCCCGGCGAAAGCTGTCAGCGGCCCTGACACACACACACACACACACACACACACACACACACACACACACACACACACACACACACACACACACACACACACACACACACACACACACACACACACACACACACACACACACACACACACGGTAGACACACAGCCTGTGCACCATAGTTTTGTGACAGCGTTACCATTGGGGGCATTTTGGAGACCAACAGAGTGACTCCGTGCAGAGGGGACTGAGAGGTGACAGAGTTGTCAGGGTTAGCCTGACGGCAGTACCGTAAAGACGCTGAAGAAGGCTTAGGCCGAAACGTCTGTCTATCTGCCATGCTAACCCAGTATTAAAACTGCAAGAAACTGATCCGGGAGTGCCTCTTATTTACTAAACATGAACTTTGCTTGCTCCCGAAGACCTTGTTGGAAACTTTTCGGAGTTGAGCGCACTTTCTCTACAAAAAGATAGTACTGTGGCCCCATAGGGCAAGCACTTTTTACGTATTACAATGCACAATAAAAAGTTTGAAAAACAAACGGTAGGGAAACATAGAGGCGAATTTGGCCAAGCGAAGCGAACTTCGCAATTCATTCTTATGAGGGAGGCGAAAGAAAGTGAACAGGAGTGAAGCAAAATTATTAAACCAAGTTAATTGTCATGCAAATGAGGAGCGAATTTCGCCTGCGGCTGCCAATCACATTAACCACATAATTGTTGCATTCCATCTGATTCGCCGCAACGACCTGATGACAGTTGAGCTGTCAGAAAGGAACACAAATTTTGTCTTTTTGCCTCCCTCGTCTCGCATGCTATGTGGCCCTTTCTTATGTGCTTCGTTAACTTACATGGGCATCAGGATGACCTTTGGATTCACCCCTGATCCCAAACCAAACTGCGGTAGAACCAATCAGGATGGCAGGATTATCAGAGATGTGACTTAAAAAATAAGTGAAACACGACAGTTGTTTCAGACAACAATGGTCGCTCTAGACTCACTCACTGACATTGATTCTGTAATTTCAGCTGCCACTTCACCCTAGAATGATCCAGAATGTTACTGACTGAAGTTTTAATTTGGCTGTAAACAATTGCTCCAAGGCTGTTGCAATGTGGTAACGTTTAAAGTAGGCAAGTAGACCTACTAGTGCAATGTGTCTCAAATAAAAACACAATGCTTTCCACCAAACAGTCAAGTGCTCGACAAACAGAACTGTGATCTTAAATATAAGGGACACTGAACTACGTGGCTGTTGTGTGGAACTCATGTAGCTCTGTTCTTTCATCACCTATGCTGTGACATTACAACGTGATCACAACAGCCATGGGTAAGATATACATCTTTTTGTGATGGATGGTGGAGGTTCATTTCACATAGACTGATGCACTCCATCTTGACGTGAAGTGTTTGCGAAGACCACAAGGCACCTTGCACAAAACAATAAACTCACATTAATGTTTGATTGAGTCTCGATTTTAATTCAGTGATCTGGCACTCTGATGTGCAAATTAATTATTAAGTGTGTCTGGGTCTTAATCATGTTTAGGTGATACAGACGCCTTTCTCTCTTAATTAATGTGCCTTCTAGCTATCCCTTTGTCAATGAAGATGAATAAAAAAAAATAAAAAGTGTGCATGTACCCTACCGTGCAGCGGCTTCCGACTAACAATTTCAAAGAAAGGCAAAACATAGAAGTGACTCATGGGATTGATTGAGAACATGAATAATAGACGATCTATAAAAGGCTTTCAAAACTGGCACATTTGAAGAAAAAGACATGGCAGTTGATTGGGAGAAGAAAAAAAACAGCAGTGAATGATTGACTTCAGTAAAGTCCACAATGAACCTCTGTTCTAATGGGAAAAAGACAAGAAGCCTTAGAAGCACTGACATTTCAAAAGGGGAATTAACATTTAAAATAAGGCTTATGAAACAAAATAATACATATTATTTTTGCTGCTTTTCTCTCTACTTTCATTAGTGTCAAGATGGTAACCATTAAAGACTCTTCTTAAAAAAAAAAAGTATAGCGCACCTATTTGCTCCTCTCTTTGTGATCCTTAATGTTGTGATCAAATCTACGTACTTGAAGCAGTTCAAGTATACTTTCTACTTTGTCTCACACGTTCAATGTAGCAGGTTGCTGATGTTTCTGTGATCTTGCCTGAACCTTCTGATTTCCAAGAGGCAGAGGGCCAAACTACAAAATTCAACTCTCTCTTCCTTGTATTACTTTTCCCACTAACACACACACTGAGGGATAGAGAGAGAGAGAGAGAGAGAGAGAGAGAGAGAGAGAGAGAGAGAGAGAGAGAGAGAGAGAGAGAGAGAGAGAGAGATAGAGAGAGAGAAAGGGAGAGTGTTATCCTGATTATCATCGACGTTCAAATCTCTGTTTATGGTTGTTTGCTTATTGACAAAGTGGGAGGAACTCAGAAAGTACTTGCATTGCTCTTGGCCTGACTAGTTGCAACGCTGAAAGTGTTGCGTCACTAGGAGGGCTCAGCCTGGCTAGTATTGGCTGTCTGGTCTCCTCTCTTCCGATGTGTGCTTATTTAAAGTCATCCCAGGATAACCATCACAGACGTGAATAGCACTCACTCACAAATACACACACGCAGCGAGAGAGAGACAACAGATGAAGAGTTCAGATGCAAAACCCCCTAACTCCATTTCTGAAGACCTGCACTTCTATATTTTTAGAGAACCCCGTTGTTGGCTTGGTTTACATTCATGTACTTGATAATACATATAAATAGTTATATTACATAAATAAAATAAAAAATATGCAATTTTGATACCTTTGTATTAAATGAAAATGAATTAAGATTATTTTCTGAAAAGGCTCTTAGGGGGTTTTGCATCTGAACTCTTCAGATATTACACTTAGTTGATACCTTTATCCAAAGCAGTATACCGTTATTACAGTATTATCCCTCTGGTTGTGTTACGGTCAAAAATGACCGTTTTGAAACTTCATTCTTAAATAACTTCTCTATTTTTCATCATACACAAATGACACTTCATGATATCCTCCAGCTAACCTATTCAAATGGTCAAAATGAAATATAATGAAATTGTGAATTGTGAAGAATTGTGAAAGATACACCAACTTGTTACATTCATGGTGTTTCGGTCAAAAATGACCGGACCATTAATTTACATCTCCCAAAGTTATATACAGTTATATTACATTCACTTTACTCTCATATTATTTTTTGTTAGGCTTTTAAGAATACAACCATATGTGCCAGATTAGTATAAGTCTTTACAGTTAGTTGAAAAACTTAAAAAAGTAGAAAAGTAAAGGTGTTCCAAACGGCCTGAAAGCCTCTCAGACGCCCTAGACTCCAGAGGATTAATAAAACAAATTGGTGCAAGACAAGAAAAAAGCCTACAAATAACTAAAACAAAGCAGAATAACATTTAAATCACATTAGACATGTTTCAAAAGGATGTCTAAAAGGTATTAATCACAAAATATGCAAATAAGATTTTTAATCAATGTATTATTACCTTTTTTGTGTAGGCGGTCAATTTTGACCGTTAACACCATGAACGTAACCATGTTTCTAACACAACCAGAAGGAGTATTATAGGGCATTGGTTACAGTGCCCAGAGCGATGTGGGTTCTGTGCCTTAGTCACAGACATTACCTGCCAGCTAGGGGGGGATTTGAACCTGCAGCCCTCCGATTCAAAGACTAACTCCCTAGCCATTAGGCCACAGCTTCCCCATACTTCAAACTGTACAGTAGACATAATCATAATAATGAGATAATCATTTCACATAGACCAGGGAGTAGCCTACCATTTTTACATAATCCTGGAGAAAGAAAAAAAAAAGATTGTCTGAAGGCCTCTCCGGCACATCCTCATCCCCTGTTAAATAGGATGACACACTCGCTGACAGTGACGCACAGGACAAATGAAAGGTCATTAAGTACATATCCCACGAAAGAGCCGTCAGTAGTCAGAATGTCATAAATGGTTAAAAGCGACCCATTTCCGCCACCGCACTATCGCACCAACCACCCACTCATCCTCCTAACACTGTCTTCTGCCCCTCATCTCTTCTCTCCTTTCCTCTCCTCTCCTCTCCTCTGCTCATCTCTCCTCTCCTCTCCTCTCCTCTCCTCTCCTCTCCCCTCCCCTCCTCTCCTCTCCCCTCCCCTCCTCTCCTCTCCTCTCCTCTCCTCTCCTCACCTCTCCCCTCCTCTCCTCTCCTCTCCTCTCTACTCCCCTCCCTCCTCCCCTCTCCTCTCCTCTCCTCTCCTCTCCTCTCCTCTCCTCTCCTCTCCTCTCCTCTCCTCTCCTCTCCTCTCCTCTCCTCTCCTCTCCTCAGGTCTCTCCTCTCCTCTCGTCTCCTCTCCCCTCCTCAGGTCTCTCCTCTCCTCTCCTCTCTTCTCCTCTCCTCTCCTCTCCTCTCCTCTCCTCAGGTCTCTCCTCTCCTCTCCTCTCCTCTCCTCTCCTCTCCTCTCCTCTCCTCCCCTCTGCTGTCTTCTCTTCTCCTCTCCTCTCCTCCTCCCCTCTCCTCATCTCTTCTCTCCTTTCCTCTCCTCTCCTTTCCTCTCCTCTCCTCTCCTCTGCTCATCTCTTCTTTCCTCTCCTCTCCTCTCCTCTCCTCTCCCCTCCCCTCCCCTCCTCTCCTCTCCTCTCTTCTCCTCTCCTCTCCTCTCCTCTCCTCTCGTAGGGTACACATCCCACGCCTGTCAACGCTAGTGTCACCATTCGGAGGGCAAAGGGACAAGCAGGGGCTCATGACATGGCAGCCATACGAGAGCCGACCCCCTCCTCCTCCTCCTCCTCCTCCTTCTCCTCCTCCTCCCTCTTCTTTTCCTCCTCCTCTTTCTCCTACTCCTTCCTTTCTCCTCATCGTAACCACCATCATCACTACTAGTTACTGTAGAGGTCCGACAGCCATGGAACAGCCTAGCCTGATAATAATCGACTTTCAAATCTCTTTGAGAATTGGTCTGACCAAGAGCATAACAATGAACATTTCCCAAACGGCATGGTTGACTCGCCTCCCTTGGTTTGCTAATGGTTGTTTGCTTCCCAACAAAGTGTGAGGAGTTCCCGATTTTTCCGGGAACTCAGAAAGTACTTGCATTGCTCTTGACCTGACTAGTTGCAACACTGAAGGTGTTGTGTCACTAGGAGGGCACAGCCTGGCTAGGAACAGCCCACCCCTATCCTCCTCCCTCCTCCTCCACCCACCTCTCCACCGCCATCGCCACCACAAGTAAGAGCTCTGACAGCCATAGGACAATACAGACCAACACAGGCCTGACACTGGGGGGAGCAAAGGGGTCAGTTGTCCCAGGCCCAGGTAGGGGTTGAGGGACCCAATTATATTGTATGTATTTAGAGGGGAGGACCTTTCAGAAGACTTTGTCCCGGGCACGGCCAAAGCTGTCAGCGGCCCTGTCGCCTCCTGGGCCCCATCTCCCATGCCCCATCACCACAACCATTGCTAGCTATTGCAACTATTGAGTCATTTGCTCTTTTCGACAATGTACAGAATTCAACCTACCTAACTGCCTTATTGTGAAGCACTTTGGTGCAGTTCAACTCATTGGGAAGATGCTATCAACTGGTATTTCTCAACGGGGGTTCTACAGCCCCCCCCAGACATTGGGCAGCCCCTACCCCCTACCCACTCTTGCCCATCCCCTTCGGCCGGCGGTGTCCTTTTGAAATGAATGACAAGTAGTGAAACTAGCTTTGGCTTTTGGGCGGGATATTGAACAGGACTGGCCGCACACGCCAACACTGTCGGTGTGAAGGGCCGAGTCGAACACACCGTCCGATACTCTGTTGTCTTCTCGCCATGCCAGATTCTAGTGTGCATCTGGCCTAAGAAATCAATGGAATTTGGTTCAAATTGGGTGGGATTCAGTGCCTCCGGATAGTTTTTGGGGATTTCTTTGGCCTGGACATCTGGCAACCCTATCCCTCACTCGTCAAACTAGGCCCCTGAGTGTCTTATGACACCCCCCCCACACACACACACACACACACACACACACACCCGTCACTTCTGATACCCCCCAACTCCGCCCCCATGCCCTGCTTCTGATACCCCCTGACCCTTCTCCCTTCTTCACATCTCCCTCCCCTCCTCCTCCATCACCACCACAAGGCCTTGTGACAGCTATAGTGTACTACACCCTCCCCGCCTCCCTCCTCCCTCCTCCCTTTTTCTTCTTTCCTTCCTTCCTTCTCCCTCCGTCATCCGTCCTCTCCCACAGCGCACCACCACAAGCTCCTAACATCCATAGGGCAGGATCCTCTCCCGGTGTTGCCAGATTGGGCAGTTTTCCGCCTAATTGGGCTGTTTAGGATGGCTGTCTGCAGATAAAGAAAGGGCATTGTTTTTTTCTGTAGATTCATGACCATAGACGTCAATGGGATTAGAGTAGAGTACAGTTACTTTATTTGATCCCCCAGGGAAAAAAAATGGTGTGATTTAGAGGCTCCAGGAAGATTTTGAGCATTTTTGGGATGGAAATATGGCAACCCAGTCTCCCTTATGACCCCCGCCCCCCTACTCCCCTCCTCACATCTCCCTCCTCCTCCATCACCACCACAAGGCCTTGTGACAGCTATACTGTACGACACCCTCCTGCCTCCTTCCTCCCTCCTCCTTCCTTCCTCCCTCCTACCTCCTCCCTCCTACCTCCTCCCTCCCTCCTCCCTTCTCCCTCTCCGTCATCCGTCCTATCCCATATACCGCACCACCACTGCACAGCCCCCCCCCACATCACCCCATTCTCCACCAATGAGGAGCCGGGACACGCTAATTATCCCATGTCACACGATGACATTCTAATCACATGCTCCGAGTAATTACTCGCATTTGAACATTTCTTTTTTTTCCCTTCGTTCTTTTTTTTCCTTCTTCTTCTTCTTCTTCTTATGGCGCATTAGCCCTGACGATGTGACACGCTTTGTCCCTGAAAGGAGTGTGCTGCGTGTGTAAGTGTGTGTGTGTGTGTGTGTGTGTGTGTGTGTGTGTGTGTGTGTGTGTGTGTGTGTGTGTGTGTGTGTGTGTGTGTGTGTGTGTGTGTGTGTGTGTGTGTGTGTGTGTGTGTGTGTGTGTGTGTGTGTGTGTGTCTTGGGATCCACTGCTGAAGGAAGATGGGGATGGAGTGGAGGTGTGTGTGTGTGTGGGGAGGGGGGGGGTCTATAAGGGAGGAAGGAAGTTGTCACTCTCCTCTATTCTCAAGGCCTTAGGCGGTGCAATCAGAAAGTAGCTCTTCATTCTCTGTCTCTCTCCTCTCTCCCCCTCTCTGACTTGCCCTCTCGTTCTCTGTCTTTCTTTACCTCTACATCTCTCTCTCCTCTCTCCCCCTCTCTGACTTGCCCTCTCGTTCTCTGTCTTTCTTTACCTCTACATCTCTCTCTCCTCTCTCCCCCTCTCTGACTTGCCCTCTTGTTCTCTGTCTTTCTTTATCTCTACATCTCTCTCTCCTCTCTCTCCCTCTCTGACTTGCCCTCTCGTTCTCTGTCTTTTCTTTACCTCTACATCTCTCTCTCCTCTCTCCCCCTCTCTGACTTGCCCTCTCGTTCTCTGTCTTTTCTTTACCTCTACATCTCTCGCTCTCTTCCTTTCCCTCCCACTCTCTCTCTGTCTCGACATCTCTCTCTCCCGTGCTCTCATTCTCTTTCTCTTCCATGCTGTCTCTCTCTCTCTCACTCCATCTCTCTCGCTCACACAATCTATGGTAAAACTTTTTCTTTTCTTTTTTTTCTTCTTTTTTTGCACTTTTCTGTTGACCAGCACTCCTCAGTGACGAGTTGTTTTATTAGTATCTGCACTTCTCTGTATTTATCCTATACCTGCATTCCCCTCCCTTCTCCTCGCCCTACTCAATAAACACATTGCAAAATATAAATTCCTTTGCTGCCTTGTCCAATGAAGATCTTCAAATCGATTCATGGACTCTGACAGAGTCAGATATACAGTATCCGCGCATACGGTATCGGTTGCCAAATGCATCTGTTTGGAAACTTTATCTAAAGTTGCACCTGCGCGCTCCCAAGCACGACCAACACTTTTATTCCATGCATCCATCAAATTAGGCCCCTGCGCTGCGCTCCGCTCCGACTGCGTTGCATTGGCAATAAGCCCTGGAGCCAAAAGCGCCCCGGCCCTGCTTGCGATACGATATGAGGGAGAGATCGGTTCGAAACACAAAAGTGCTGAAAAATGTTGAGAGAAGAAGCACTGTGGTGCAGAGGAAGGGAGATAGAGAATAGGACACGGTAGATGATGGAGTGGAGGAGGCAGGGAGAGAGAGACAGACTGGGAAAGAGAGAGATAGAGAGACAAAGAGAGAGGGAGAGAGACAAAGAGAGACAGACAGACAGACAGTGGGGGAGAGAGGGAGAGAGAGAGCGAGAGAGAGAGAGAGAGACAGACAGACAGAGACAGGAGAGAGAGAGAGAGATAGAGAGAGACAGACCAACAGAGAGAGGGGAGAGAGAGAGAGAATGCAAGACTTGGAAAGAAAGAGAGCTGTCCATGGTGGTAATAGACGAAAAAAGGGAGGCAAGAGACTGGGTGAGAAATGGAGAGAACTGTCCATGGTGCTAAGAAAATGGGAAGAGAGAAAAGAGAAAATGGAGAAAGAAAGACAGAAAGAGAGAAAGAGAGAGAAGGACAGAGACAACAATATGAATATGGGAGGTAAAGGGGGGGGGTGAGAGAGAGAAAGAGAGAAAGAGGAACACAGACACGGCCCAAAGAGATAGACAGAGAATAAAAGACAAGAAAGGACAAAGAGAGAGAGCGAGAGAAAGGGAGAGAGAGAAAGAGAAAGAGAGAGAGAGAGAGAGAGAGAGAGAGAGAGAGATAGAGAGAGAGGGAGAGAAGATGGGGGAAAGAATGGCTTTTTAGAGAGTGTGAATGAATGAAAGGGAGAAAGCCAGACACAGAGAGGGAGAAAGAGAGAGAGAGAGAGAGAGAGAGAGAGAGAGAGAGAGAGAGAGAGAGAGAGAGAGAGAGAGAGAAGGAGAGAGAGAGAGTAAAAGAAGGAGAGCAAGAGCAAGAGTCTTATACACCATTGTAATTAAGCGCACATTTTTGGTGGGAATTGTTTTCACCATCAAACAAGTGACCTTTTCCAGCTGACAAATGGAGCCTCTCAGGGCTCTGACGAAGGGCATGAGCAGCAGCAGCTCCCTCCTCTCTCTCTCTCTCTCTCTCTCTCTCTCTCTCTCTCTCTCTCTCTCTCTCTCTCTCTCTCTCTCTCTCTCTCTCTCTCTCTCTCTCTCTCTCTCTCATTCCAGTTTTCACTCTCTCCACAGTCTCTCTCCTGCCTGCTCTCTCTCTCTCTCTCTCTCTCTCTCTCTCTCTCTCTCTCTCTCTCTCTCTCTCTCTCTCTCTCTCTCTCTCTCTCTCTCTCTCTCTCTCTCTCTCTTGTTCTGTCATTCCAGTTTTCTTTCTCTCCCCAGTCTCTCTCGTATGTTCTCACTATTACTCTAGCTCTCTCTTATTGCCTACCTCCGTTCCCCTCTCTGTCTTAACCTCTCCTCCCTTCTCTATTTCTCTCTTCAATCATCTACCTCTCCCCTGTTTCTTTCTCTGTCTAGGTGTCTCTATATATGCCCCCCCTCTCTCTCTCTCCTTCTCCTCCTTCTCTTCTGATCTCTTTCTCTCGGCCTTTACATCGCTCTGCATTTCTCTCCGTCTCGATCCATCTCTATCTTCCTTTCTCTCTATCTCTCTGTCCAACTCTCTCTCTCTTTTTTCACACTCCCTCTGACTTCTCTCTCTCTCTTTCTTTCACCCACTCCCTCTCACATCTATCCCTACCTTCCTCCCTCCCTCCTCCACCCCTGCCATCCCTCCATCCCTCCCGTCCTTCTGATTGAGACACTAAAACTCCCAGTTGGTCGCCCGCCCGCACTGCCTGCCCGCCCGCCTGCCATTGTCTGCCTCTCAATTGATTTGTGCCCCGTTTTGAAGGAAAAGAATATATGACAAGCCTTCAAGGCTCCAAACGACTCGGAATAAAACTTTCCTGCATTTTTATTAAGGGTAGCAGTACCGCCTGTGATGAACTCACTCATTAAAATCACCGCAGGGAGCCAGGGAGCTATAGTACATAATACTGCACTATAAATATTCACAGGTGATGTGAAGAGAGAGACTTGGTGATGCTATCGTGATAGTATTGTGAAGACATTTTGTGGTGTTGTCGTTTTGAGGGATTTATGCAAGTCAGGGGTGCATTTCTCGAAACTATAGTTGCTAACTTTGTCAGCTACTTTGTTGTTTACTGAGCAAGTTCCCATTGCCAACTACCCAAGTTTCTAACAGGTTAGGAATTACGCTTTCGAGGAAACAACCCCCTCGTTTTGACAATACTGCCCACAAAGGCATAGTGCAGTAACTACGACAACAGTGAAACAGATAAATGCCCTCAAAGCCTTTGTATTAGGTTGGATATTGCAAATTTGACCTAGCAACATCTTGAAAAAGGGACACATTTGGACCAAGGCTTTGACACAAGATAAAGAAGGTGTTATGAAGACCATTTTCAGTCTAAGCTGCAATGTTGACAAAATATATAGCCTAGTTAATGCACTTTGTCAGGCAGAATACATGAGGCTACCCTTTCCATTCTATCCCTAGCCATTTCACTTCACGTCTTAATCTACAGTCCCTTCGTGTGCTTTGTACCCTTGTATCCTTTCTGTCTACTGCTGTACCAAGGCAAAGTACAGTCACTGCACATACCGTATAATGTCAAAATTGAGTTTATTCTGAAAGGGGTCTACATTAAGTCATTGTATCCATGTGTATAAATGCTTGCATGAAATTAAGACATAACTCAAGCTCTCAGGGAATATATTTTAACATGGCATCGGGGCCAAGTCAGTAAGAAAAGGCAGAGATCAGAAGTGTGGTTTAAGAGGAAATGGCCCTTTTGGGGGTAAGTAACGGTCCGGCAATGGGAGACACAGTACGATACCGCTGGGCCAAGAGACTAGTCTCTCGGCCCAACGGCACAAGAATGTATGAGGCTATTGGAGGGAGGTTTTACCAACGTTCCACGCCAACTCTGCTAGTTAGCCTCCGTTACACAATCCCCCTTAGACCTCACTCCCAATCCGAGTCGAACGGCACCACTGTGACGGTGGTCATCTTGCACCTGTTCACCCCCCTCTGGGATCGAACGTGCGACCTCGTCAACTACAACGGTCCGGCAATGGCAGACACAGTACAATACCGCTGGGCCATGAGACTAGTCTCTCGCCCAACGGCACGAGAGTGTATGTGGCTATCGGAGGGAGGTTTTACCATCGTTCCACGCCAACTTTGCTAGTTAGCCTCCGTTACACTCTCTCCCTTAGACCTCACTCCCAATCCGGGTCGAACGGCACCACTGTGACGGTGGTCATCTTGCATCTGTTCACCCCCCTCGGGGATCGAACGTGCGACCTCGTCAACTACAACGGTCCGGCAATGGGAGACACAGTATGATACCGTTGGGCCATGAGACTAGTCTCTCTGCCCAACGGCACGAGAATGTATGAGGCTATCGGAGGGAGGTTTTACCAACGTTCCACGCCAACTCTGCTAGTTAGCCTCCGTTACATGTGCACGCCTATGGGGTTACAGTAGGCGTCCCTCATTACCCTCCTTACCTTCCTCCCTCCCCTCCCCTCCCCCCCAGTGTCTGCGTGCCGGCACGGCGCCTCACATTGCCTTGGCGATGAACATTTGGCCTCACTCGGGGGAGGGGGACGAGAGCGGGTGAAATGTTAACTGGCTATGCATTATGACAACTGTGTCGCAGCACAGTATGGCAGGTGTGCAGCAGCAGCAGAACACCTGAGGATCTGCTGAACGCTGTAACCCTCCCCACCCACCACCACCATCCCCACCACCCCATCCCCCCCTCACAGCCACATGCTATAATGATATCCCATTAACATGCTGTGGAGCAGAGAGAGAGAGAGAGAGAGAGAGAGAGAGAGAGAGAGAGGGAGAAGACAGTAACACAGTCAGAGAGAAAGAGACTGAGAAAGAAAGAGAGGGGAAAAGAAATTGAGAAAGAAAGAATAGGAGAGAGAGAAAGAGTATGAGAGAGAGAGGAAGAGAGAGATATATTGTGGAGGGAAGGAAAGAGAGGGTGATGAGATAATGGCGGAAGTGTGGAAGAATGGAGAAAAAGATGGAGGGGTGAGAGATTGTGCAAGAGTGAAAGGAAAAGACAGGTGTAGAGAGAGAGAGAGTGAGAGAGAGAGAGAGAGAGAGAGAGAGAGAGAGAGAGAGAGAGAGAGAGAGAGAGAGTGAGAGAGAGAGAGAAAAGAGAGGGGATTGGGAAGGACTGGAGAAAGAGAAAGAGAGAGAGAGAGGGAGCAAGGGAGATGGAGAGAAAAGAGAGAGCGGATCGAGACCCTATTTTAAAAATAGCACCATTACCTCCATCTCTGCAAGCCCTGACTGTACAGCAGAAAAAAATAATAAAAGTTAAATTATAAATAAAAAAAATAAAAAAATAAATAAATAAATAAAAATGGGAGAAAAACTCACTTCCAGTCTCAGTCACGAAAAGCCTTTGGGGAAGAGCAATGAGGAAGACAGACACTCACGACCATGCCTGAATCTCCACACACATACGGGCGCACTCACACACGCACAGCAGACACACACGCACACACACGCACACACACACACACATGCACACGCACACCCACACGCACGCACACACACTCACACACACACACAGGGATGCCGACAAGGGGGGACAAAGGGGTCAATTGTCCCGGGACCATGGAGATAGGGGGCCCATAATTGGGTCCTCATTACATTGAACGTATTGGGTGAGGGGGCCCATTCAGATGACTTTGTCCTGGGCCCAGCAAAAGCTGTCAGGGGGCCTTGCACACACACACACACACACTGCAACAATAATACCTGAGTCTGCATTCCCCACCACATACTCGCCCCAAGGAATAATGGGTATGGGGCAGTCACCGTGGTTACATGGTAAGGCACAGACACATACAGTACCTACCGGCTTTTTTTTCTGACAATTTCAAAATGCACGGTACAGTAAGGTGAACTGGCAAAGTGGGAATATGCATGGTGAAATATGGGGTAGACCTCATTAAAATCGTGTGTGCATGTGTGTGTGTGTGTGTGTGTGTGTGTTTGTGTGTGTGTGTGTGTGTGTGTGTGTGTGTGTGTGTGTGTGTGTGTGTGTGTGTGTGTGTGTGTCTGTGTGTGTGTGTGTGTGTGTGTGTGTGTGTGTGTGTGTGTGTGTGTGTGTGTGTGTGCGTGCATGCGTGCGTGTGAGTGTGCGTGTGTGTGAGTGTGCGTGTGTGTGCCTGTGCGTGTATGTGTGTGTGAGTATACATGCACCTTGTTTATGTTGCATCTATGTCACTGTCCCCTTTCCTCTGTGTCTCCCGCATGC
>NC_085877.1:34172129-34174629 GCF_034702125.1 Engraulis encrasicolus
GTGGGGAGCGTGTCCTGAGCGTGAGTGGAGCCTCTTGGGCATTTTCTAATTTCTAACTTTTTGTGCGTCCTTTTGTGTGTTTTGCAGCGCTATTTTCTATTTTTGGTGTATGGCGCGGCCGAATAGGCTACTTTGGGTAGTTTGTTTGTTTAGCTCGCCACCCTCGGCGTCCCAGCCTAATTGGCAGCGTGGCCGCCGCAGGTACAATGGTGTTTGGTGAACTCACTAGACGACATGGTGTTAAAGTTCAGTGCTCTGCGAGTGTTGAGGACTGTAGCCTGGCCATAGGCAACATAGTTGGTCATGAACACATCAAATCTGCCTCGCGCATGAATAGCGCGGTTATTGTTTTTTTGGGATCGGTTGACAAAGCTCGGGAGGTAATTGCTTCGGGCATTGTCTTAAATGATATGCTTACACCTGTTCTGCCTCTTAGCACTCCGGCTACGAAGATCATAGTATCTAATGTCCCCCCCTTCATTGACGATAGTCTAATTGAGGATCACTTGCAGCGTTATGGTAGACTTGTTTCCCCCTTGAAAAAGATTTCTTTGGGATGCAAGTCGCCCTTATTGAAACATGTCGTGTCCTTTCGAAGGCAGACGTACATGGTGCTGGACCAAGATGATGTGCCACTTGATCTGCATATTAAATTGAGGGTTGATGGTTTTGATTACACAGTTTATGTGACGTCCAACACTGCTTTAGTGTGTTTTTCCTGTAACATGACAGGCCATGTGGTTCGTGACTGTCCGCGTAAAAAGCGGGGTGGAGCTCAACCACCATCTACCGTAATTGAACCAGAGAGGGGTGCTGCTAATTCCACTGCTACCTCCGCTGCTGGTGCTTCGACTGTGCCTTCCCAAACTCCTGTACCTGCGGCCCCCAATGATCCTTTACCTACCCCCAATACTGACCCGCTACCCTCCGTTGCTGATCTGTCACCCCAAACTACTTTGCCTTTGATTGAGGCCGCCAGGTCGGCTGATGCTGTCTCTGAGCATAATTTGGCTAGTACATCTGCCACGGATAAGGTTGCGGTGGCCCCAGATGTTGACGGTAATTTGTCCTCGTCTGAACCTGTCACGAGTAACGCTGCCGTTAATGACATGATCTCCAAAGAGCTCGATGCTCTGAGTAAAGTGGGCGCGTCCAGTGTAGGCTCGGATGCGCTGTCAGTTGAAGTTGAGGCGATGGTCTGTGAGTTTAAGCCGCCTAAAAGGAAGGATAGGCAGACTGATCCTGATTGTAATCCCTCTAAATCGAAGAAAATTGACTCCGCCAGTGCAAACTGTGATAGCGATGATGACTCGGTGTGTTCGACGATGTCGATTGGCTCATTGAGTGATCTTACTGAGTTGGGTGGGGAGAAGACGGTTCAATATTCGGCGGATGACATAACTCGGTTTCTGCGAGACACGAAGGGGAAACGCGACGTCGAAGTGGAACAGTTCTTCCCTGACCGCTGTCAATTTATTAATGACGCAGTCTGCCTAATAAGAAATAAGGCGTTTGATTCAAAGGAGGTTGCGCGCCTCCGTAAACACTTGGGCATATTGCGTCGTAAAATTAGGCAGGGAGCCACGTCAATTTCTCAAACATAACATATAATGGCAAACACACTGAACATTGCAACTCTTAATTTAAATGGTGCAAGGGATGTGAAGAAAAGACTGGCACTCCTTGACTTCATCAATTTGAAGCGTGTTAGTGTTGCAATGGTTCAGGAGACGCATAGTGATAAAGTGAATGTGGTCGACTGGAAAAAGGAATGGGATGGTCAGATTTTTTTTAGTCATGGGTCTGCGTTGAGCGGGGGCGTGGCAATTTTGTTTTCTAAGGGCTCCCTCCCACTTTCTTGTTGTGCCCAAGAGTTAGTGGAAGGGAGACTTCTCATGGTGACCGCCCATTTTGATAGTACTGTTATTGTATTTATTGTTGTGTATGCACCTACTATTGGCCATGAAAGGGTGGCCTTCTTTGATAAACTTAATGAAGTGCTTATGACTTTAGACTCTGAATCTCTTCTCTTTCTGGCGGGGGATTTTAATTGCACTGAAAATGAAAAATTGGACAGGAACCATATGGAACCTCATGTCCCCTCTCAAAGGGCAATTATTCAATTAGTTAAGAATCATGATTTGGTTGACGTATGGAGGGCTTTTTATCAGGAGGCGAGGCAGTATACATGGTCCCACAGTAGGGATAATTATGTTTCCTTTGCACGCCTGGACAGAATATATGCTCCCTCACTTCAGCTTAATATAATTAAATCTTGTACTATTGTGCCTACTGGTTTTTCAGATCATTCTGCAGTTACTTGTAGCATATCTGTTAAGGCTTTTAAGCCGAACAGTGCCTATTGGTGCTTTAACACTTCACTCTTAAATAATGAGCATTTTAGAAACACCTTTAAGCATTTTTGGGGAATTTTTCAGGGACAAAAATGTTCTTTTTCTTCTTTAAGGGATTGGTGGGAATATGGGAAGACTCAAATCAA
>NC_085877.1:34179629-34189629 GCF_034702125.1 Engraulis encrasicolus
GAAGCGAAGAGAGGCGAAATCCAACCGTCATCAGGTCGTCACGGCGAATCAAATGGAATATAACAGTTATGTTGTTGATTTGATTGGGCCGCGGCAGGCGAATTCACTCCTCATTTGCATAGCATTAAACTGTCTTTGATAATTTCGCTTCGCTTTGCTTCGCTTCTGTTCGCTTGCTTTCGCTTGCCTTCGCCTCTCTCATAGGAATGAATGGCAAAGTTTGCTTCGCTTGGCCAAATTCGCGTGTATGTGTCCCTACTGTAAGGGCCCAAGCACTGACAGCACTGACAGGGCACGGCAACACGGCAACCGTGAGTACAGCCCACTAGTAAAAATATATAATTTTGCTATTATTACACTATGCTGTTTTCCCTTTGGAATATGGGTATTCATTGTGCCAACACAGGGGTGAGTTTCTCAAAAGAGAAGTTATTAGCCTGTTAGCAACTTCGGTAGTTGCCAATGGGAAAATACATTGAAAACAACAAAGTAGCTAATGTAGTAAGCAACTTTGGTGTTGAGAAATTCACCCCAGGGGTGGGACTTAGTAGGGTAAGCTGAGTCTGTTCTACTCTTTTCGTACTCCCACACAATAAAAATGCAGTGTTATTCTAACACTTAGAGAGTACTCTGGGACCAAGTACACTCTAGATGTTCAATCGACACAATCTAAGTGTTGAATTGACTGCGTTTTTCTACTCTGTATCTCGCCATCTAGCCATGGTGCCACAGACAAGCTTGGCATTTTATTTTATGGCCTAATAAATCAAATTGCAGCCCCCTCTCAATGTTAAATCAAACAAAATGTCAGCGAGTGATGGTGTGTGTGTTTTTGTGAGAGTGCGTGGGTGCGTGCAGGTATGTGGGTCTGTGTGTGTCTGTGTGTTTGTGTCTGCGTGTGTGTGTGTGTGTGTGTGTATGTGTGTGTGTGTGTGTGTGTGTGTGTGTGTGTGTGTGTGTGTGTGTGTGTGTGTGTGTGTGTGTGTGTGTGTGTGTGCGTGTGTGTGTGTGTGTGTGTGTGTGTGTGTGTGTGTATGTGTGTGTGTGTGTGTGTGTGTGTGTGCACACAGCTAGATATTACAACCTTCATCGGCCCATCCATCAGCCGCACTTTAGTGACAATGTACGGCGCATATCATCAACAACCAATCAGAAACCAATCAGACCAACCATTGAGGAATTAGAGAAATGGCCGCCCGCAATGTCGAGGGGCAGAGCCAGACATTAGCTCTGAAGGTCCCCTGGGGATTGTTCTTACTATAGGACTCCGCACTGCAGCCTCACCCAGACCTCCATCACTCCCACTCAAATACAAAAACAGGAGGGGGGTGCAGACACACACAGAGGCATAGAGACACACACGCACGCATGCACGCACGCATGCACGCACGCACGCACGCTCACACACATGCGCGCGCACACACACACGCACCCTCATGCACACTTACACACATACACATAGTGCGCACACACACATACACACACACACACACACAGACTCGCACACTCAGACACACACACACATAGTGCGCGCACGCACGCAGACACACATACACACTCACACTCACACTCACACACACACACACACACACACACACACACACACACACACACACACACACACACACACACACACACACACACACACACACACACACACACACACACAGCTTCAGCTTGCCTCAATCTCCCATCTCATCCTGGCCTTGAGTGGTGTGGTCCGGTCGTCTCAGGTGAAGTAGGGCCATTGTTCAAGTGCAGCGTCTATTTGTCCCTGACAAGGCTGATGAAGGATCTGACTGGGTGTCCCAGTGGTTGTATTTATGGCACATGGACAATAGGAGACCTGCAACCCTGCTGCCAGAGCAGACAAAGTCACACACACACACACCTACACACCCCCCCACACACACACACAAAGAAATGGATGGGTCTCACACATGGATGAATGCACGCGCGCACATAAACACACGCGCGTGTGCGCGCAAACACACACACACACACACACACACACACACACACACACACACACACACACACACACACACACACACACACACACACACACACACACAGGGAAGCTGACAGGAAGGGACAAAGGGGTCACATGTACTGGGCCCAGGGAGACAGGGGGCCCAGAAATGTGTCCTCAAAACATTGTTTGTATTAGATTTGGGGCCCTGTCAGATGATTTTGTCCCGTGCCCAGCCAAAGCTGTCAGCGGGCCTGCACACACGGACACATACACACACTTATAAATATACAGACGCATGCATGCATGCAGGCGTGTGCACACATGCATGCACACACACTCATGCATGCAGGCAGGCACACACACACACACACACACACACACACACACACACACACACACACACACACGCTTCAGCTTTGTTGGTAGGTTCCCTGCCGAGTCAGACTGACTGCAAACCTCACGCAGCGAAAAAGAATCTTCTCTACCCTTTGGCAAAGCTTTCCTGTTTGTTTGATCAACACATTCTCTGATTCATATTTCATTGCATTTCTTCACAAGAGAGGATTGCGGTAACTCTAGTAAATGTATAAGGTCATTGTCTGATCTCGCGGACCGGAGATTAGACTATTACACCTCAAAACACATTACCATAACATCACTTGGGGCAGAGGCTTGATGTCTAGACTTCTCTAAGACATACTTTCACCTTGACATTTTACTCACACAAAACACGAAACACACAAACAAAATAATACTTTTGAGTGCTCCGTGCAGTAGAAATGCACTTGAAATGTTCACAAATGTTCCATGGCCCACCTCTAACCCAGTAAATAATACAACTAAAATAAAGGGTCAACAGCGCACACACAGACGCACACACACAGACACATGCGCCTGCACGCACGCACGCACACACATACACACACATTATTTTGAGATTTTGGAAAATGATCCAGGATTTGGCAGCCTTTACTGGACAGGACAGTGCAAGAGAGTGACAGGAGAGTTTTGGGAGTGGAAGATGGGATGGGGAAGAATCGGAAAAAAATGACCTTGAGTCGGAATCAAACCTTGGTCCCCGTATTCATGGTATAGATGAAAGTGAAAGAAAGCCCAACATGGAAACAACAACTCCCATTGCCATTGTGACACAGCACTCCACAGCACACAAGTGTTCACTTCACACTGCACAACGAAATTGCATTTATGACTCAGCAACCAATGGTGCCCCAAGGGAGCAGCCCTCAGTGCGGCGGGACGGTAGGTACCATGCTCAGGGTACCTCAGTCCTGGAGGAGGATGGGGGAGAGCACTGGTTAATTTCTCCCCTCACCAACCTGGCGGGTCGGGAGTCGAACCGGCTACCATTGGGATACAACTAAGTCTGATGCCCTTACAGCTTACCCATGGCTGCCCATCCTTAGCCCGCTGAGCCCTACTCAGTCTGATAAAAATATATAGATGGCATGAACTAAAATGGAGAGGTTAATTCTGCAGCAGTCAGAGCAGCTCCAGTTTATTGACGAAGCGTATCGACGTCTTTTACCTCCTGTGCTCACAGGGCACTTGGATGCTTACGTGGGAGGGCACAGGGAAGCCTACAAAAGGGGGTGGCAAAGGGGTCAGTTGTCCCGGGCCCAGGGAGGGCCCAGAATTGAGTCCTAATTACATCCCATGTACTGAGTGAGGGGGCCTTGACTTCAGATGACTTCAGATGACTTCAGATGACGCGGTCCCGGCCATAGCAGTCAGCGGCCCTAGAAGTTGCCAGTTAACCAGTGATGCTCTAATAAATTAAAGGGGCCCGGCATATTTGCTGTGTTAATTCAACACTTAGAGAGTTAAAATTCACACTCACAGTGTTGATGCCACTGCAGGAGGCTACCTGCCCAGCTGTGTTCGCCTCACTTAGGGCCTTGCTGGGGTAAGAGAGAGGCCCCTCACTTGATTACGCCTTAATTCTTTTCTCGATTCTGCTTGTCAAATGCAATCATCGAAACGTACACACGTGTGTGTGTGTGTGTGTGTGTGTGTGTGTGTGTGTGTGTGTGTGTGTGTGTGTGTGTGTGTGTGTGTGTGTGTGTGTGTGTGTGTGTGTGTGTGTGTGTGTGTGTGTGTGTGTGTGTGTGTGTGAGAGAGACATGGTAGGGAGAGAAAAGAGAGTGACAGCAAAATTGAGAAAAAAAGAATGAAAGATGGAGAGATGGAGGGAAGCTAAAGGGAGGGAGGGCGAGACCAATAAAGAAAGTGAGAGAGAGAGAGAGAACTGAGAGAGAGAGAGCGAGCGAGCGAGCGAGCAGAAATTAAAGAAAGACAAAGAGATGGGGAGAGATAGAGCAGCATAGTGAGCTACAGTACTACTGATAGTGAGAAAGGGAGCAGTCCATGGTGTTAGTGAGAAAGGGAGCTGTCCATGGTGCTAGTGAGAAAGGGAGCTGTCCATGGTGCTAGTGAGAAATGGAGCTGTCCATGGTGCTAGTGCAATTGTCAGCTGGCCAGCCAACAGCCGGGAAACATCATCAACAAGCTCCTTCTCCTTTGCAGAGACATCATGTCTTGTCGCCAACACCAGACATGAGCTGAGAGATACCATAGCTGGAGAAACTCTCGAAAATGAGGGGCTGAAAACCAATTGATGTTGAGTGTCTGTTTAATTGCACGGGGACTGTAGCAGCTTTTGCTCACCCCATCCCTCGCTCCCTCCTTCCCTTCCTCCTTTCTCTCCTTCCCTTCAACACCCTCCCCCCTTCTTTTTTCTTTTAAGGGGGTGACCTTTACCTGCATACAAAGCCCTAATGAGTACCATTATACCACAGCCTCTGCACTTCCCCATTAAATACGCGGCACATTTGCTGCCGCGCCACTGAGCCCACAGCAAAGCCAAGCCCATGCCATGCCGTGTAGCGCAGTGATTCTCAAAGTGTGGTCCGGGGACCACTAGTGGTCCACGACAGAGTTCAGGTGGTCCGCGAGGGGATTTCTATTTTTCCAAGACAAGCTCGCAGTAAGCTATATTTGTAACATTATTACAAAGCTAAACATAGCTGAAGTCTCATTTTCACCACAACAAGACAGGCTTGTAATGTGAATAAAAAGTAGCCTATGTGATCAGCACCGAAATTAGACGTGTCAAATTAGCAACCGTCAACTGTCAATTCAATTGACAGGTGGTCCCTGAACATTTTTTGGGGGACAAAGTGGTCCTCAGTCTGAAAAAGTTTGAGAAACACTGGTGTAGCGGTACGGAGAGGTAATTGAGAAGGTCTGCCTTTTGTCATACCCAAGGAAGCCGACAGGCAGGGGACAAAGGGGTCAGTTGTGACAGGCCCTGGGAGGATGGGTTGGGGTGGAAGGGGTGGGTATAGCGTTGCTTCCTCATTATATTGTATGTATTGAGTTGGGGAGGTGGGGGGCGCATTTAGGATGGCTTTCCCTCGGGCCCAGCCAAATCTGTCAGCGGGTCCTACCATTACTCTATAAGCAGGGCCGCTGACAGTTTTGGCTGGACCCAGGACAAAATTATCTGAAAGGGCCCCCTCACTCAATACATACTGTACAATGTAATGAGAATCCATTTTTTATGCTCCCTCTGTCCCTGTGCCCGGGACATCTGTCCCCTTTGTCCCCCCTGTCGTCTTCCCTGTGTATAAGTACGGAGAGGTAATTGAGAAGAGCTGCTTTTTGTCATACCTACGGGCTACACCAGCTGACAGCTGACTAGTCGGCATGTTTGCCATCCATCCATACACAACATTACATTACATTCACCCAGGACCGCTGACAGCTTTGGTTGGGCCCAGGACAAGGTAATCTGAAAGGGCCCCCCCAGCCCAATACATACAATGTAATAAGGACCCAATTCTGGGCCCCCTGTCTCCCAGGGCCAAGGACAACCATCCCTTTTGTCCCCTCCTGTCGGCACCCCTGCGTACACCAAGCCAACCCCTTCCCATCCCCCATCCAATAATTGTTGTGTACCTCCTGTTTATTTTTTCCCCTACTTAGTTAGGCACCTTTCAGAACATGAGGACTGCACTGTGAGCGCGCGAGAAGTAAATAAGGTATAAATGAGGGGTGGAGACCAGAGCTGGACTAGTAATCTGACATACAGGGTGTTTACCCAGTGGGCCGACAGACTCCAGGGGCCAATAATATGGATGTAATTTTTTTTTTCTCAAAGGTGCACCTTGTAATATTTTAAGTTGTTTATTTCCAGAATCCATGCTGCCCATTCACAAATGTTACCTTTTTCATGAATAATACCACCACCATCAAATTCCAAGTATTCATTATGACTGGGAAATTTGCGCTTTTCATACATGATCTTCTCCTTTGTCCGCCATTTTGAATTTCCAGAAATAGACATTTTTAGCTGCAAAACTTTTTGTTCTTTGGTCATACTAATAACTACTGATTTATTAGTTAGTCAATATTCATGAAAAGCTCAAATTTGGCAATAGGCACTACATTTTCAATGAGCAGCATAGTTGCGATACCTACTCTGGTCACAATCTTGCACAGTGCACCTTGAAGAACAGGCCCACAGTTTAGAAGGTATAATCCATTGGTCCATCTTTAAAATATAGACAGTGGACTGAGGTAATCCTTTCTGTATTGTCTGTGTCCTGTCTGTAACAATGTAATGTGTGCTGACACCTTGGCCAGGGCTCACTTGAAAAAGAGAATTCTATTCTCAATGTGATTTTGTTCCCTGGTTAAATAAAGGTAAAATAAATGTTTAAAAATCATCTTATTGTAGTAAAGCAAGGGTCTCTGCGATAGCCTGGCTTATGCCAAAATATGGCTATATTTTGGTTGCAGTCCAGTCCTGGTGGGTACCATGCGAGTTGGGGGGGGCACCATTACCATATAATGAACACCTCACCCCCCTCCGCTATGCAATTCAAATGAAGACACTGAGTGACGTATGTGTCAGGCGAGTGGCAGTGTGCTATTTGCGGGGGGCTGTAAGGGGGATGTCTATCCATAACACAGGGCTAATGAGTGTCGTCTTTTATTAATTTTTCAGATGTATCCATATGCTCGAGTATTTTTAGTCTCCATCCAATTATTGTGACACTAAAAGGCATCTCGGCGAGCGAGCTGGCGACACAAACACACACACACACATGGACACGCACACACGCGCGCGCACACATGCGCACGCATACACACACGTGCACACGCACGCACGCACGCGCACGCACACGCACGCACGCGCGCACACACGTACGCACGCACACACACCGATGTGTTGACTAAACAAACAATAAATCAACTTCCAGTACTACGAAAAATAAGCTGAAATTCAGCAATATAATTGGATGATATCACATAATTAATTGCACAGAGAAAACAAAACATTTCCTCAACAATCCACATCCTAGGAGTTGCCGCTGGCATTTAAAGAGTTGCTTGTGAGCATCCATGACATGAATTTCTAGGAGTAGTTTAGGAGTATATTTCTGGATTGATAAGAGAGGCATGATATATGGGGACAATGGGAGTTGGTGTTTTCCAGGTGAGCTTTCACTTCACTTCATAATCAGTCCACTACCCTTTTCAATCCCTGAGCTACTCTCGCAGACCAAAGCGGCAGGTTCACACATATGCTTCTTTTCCACTGCCAGTTTTTTGGAAGGCCTACAGCTCGAAACAGCGTGACTCGGTCGCCACTCGTTTGCTTTCAGAGGCACGACAGAGCTCAATCGTAAAGCAAAAAGTGGTGGTCGAGTAGCGCTGTGTCAAGCTGTAGACCTACCAGAAAAGAGGCCATAGAGAACTCTAGCCAGGCTATAAGACGACATGAATAGCCTGGCAACATATACCATTGACGAGGCTGATGTTAGTGGGCTGAATGTAACAGGCCAGCCGTAGCCATGTCCTCACTCCACAATGATTCACAATAAAATGAAATACATAAATAGAGGATTTTGATTTGATGCCAGATTTTGTGTTGTTTTTGGTTTGTGTTCAAGTACTGATAAATGATTTAAAAAAAACCACTGATTTGGTACCATGTTTCCTTTGAATGCACTATGCATGGTCCTTGCGAGGTTTGGGCAATCTCCATTGATCACCACACACTACATGTCCCATGCAGAGGTGTCAAAAGTAAAATCAAATTCATTGTGTAAGTACAGCACTAGCACGTGGTATTGCATAGCTGTTACACCATTAACTCCCCCTAATGAGGTAACTAGACTGTGTAGTTACTGAGAAACACTAAAAACCTAACAAGAACCCACCACAAATGTGATCCAATTAGCGCAGAGTCAGCTGGTCACAGCACAGGTCTACTGGCTACTTTGATACGTTACCTGTGTTGGAAAAAAACATGTTTTTGCTTATACATTAAACACCTCTGATTCTATAGAAGTCGAACCGTTTGTGCATGGAAAGGGGAAAAAAAAGGCTCCTACTATACATGTATATGTGGTATCGGGGCCATACCTTCCTCTACCCTTTCATTCCCAAGCTACTCTGATCCCATGGAAGTCGAACAGTATATCTATGTGCATGGAAAAGGGGGGAAAAAGTGGCTCCTAATATGTGTAATCGTGGCCATATGGCTATATCTCTTTGATCCTCTAACCTGTCATTCCCAAGCTACTCCCCAGGAAAAAAACAGCAGGTTTCCACTTGCTTTGTGCCACAGCTCTGCATCTCAGTAGGCCTCCTAGACTGGGTCATGCATTCTAGAACTCTTTAAGACGCAACACTTCCCTCTCCTGCCTTCCATCCACACCCAACATGGTCCCATACTCCCTTGGGAGAGATGGGGCGGGGGGAGGGAAAGAAAAACAGGCCTTGTTTTGAAGGGGGGCTTTTGAATTAAGCAATTCATTTACACACTAGGATGCACAAGAAAGCCATTAATTAATGTTGTGAATGCATTAATACTTTGAGTTATGCACAGGCTTATTCGTTCCCCCCTGCTAAAGAGGGGGCCTCATAATTCACTGCAGATTGGACCTTTCCCAGGGAAGGAGGGAAGAGAGAGAGAAAGAGAGAGAGAGAGTGAGAGAGAGAGAGAGAGAGAGAGAGAGAGAGAGAGAGAGAGAGAGAGAGAGAGAGAGAGAGAGAGAGAGAACAACAACATACAATAATAAACAAAGGAACTTCACCTATTTTCCTTTTAATGTCTTTATTCGCGAGGTTTTTGCAAGGTTCACAACCAGGCAAATGAGGTTTGAGAAATAGCAAACAGCTGCAAGAAAGAAACATTTCCATTTGCAATCTGCCTTCTTCTGCCAACTGGGAAAAAACAATGTTGAATAGATGCAAACACACAAGCCATAGCAAACAAAAAGTGTTTCTCTTTTCCCTTAAAGCAAATGCAAGGTGGAGACGTAGCCTTCATACCGCACTCTTTCTGGAGTTCTGCCTGCACCATGGCCGGATTGGCCATAAAGGCATACAGGGCATTTGCCAGGTGGACTGTTGATGATTTTGGCCTGGTCCTCCCCTCAGTGTAGTGGTATCAGTCCTCATGCTTCTACAGCTGACCTCTCTGAGTCAGATTTAAATATTCATCATTTTGGCTGTTGTTGTCAAAATAGCTCGTATTAGATGACTAAAAATTTTGTCACAGGCTTCATTGTGTCTCTCTCACTGCCTGGCGGTCCAGTCTTGACTGGAAATGCCCGGCCTGTTTTTTTTTGTCCCAGACCAGGCCTGCGTTTCCCAAAAACTCTTAAGTAGTACTTAAGCCTAAGTAATACTTAGGTATGAGGAGCCACCTAGGCAATATAGGACACCACTGAAAGTTTATGCATACAATAATTTTATAGGCCCACATACAATATTTTTCTCTCGCACATGCAATTAAAATGCTTGTGCAAAGTGCATATGCGAGGTAAAATAGTGTATGTATAAACTTTAATAATGATGTGAGACCTATTCTGATATATTGCCTAGGTGGCCCCTCATACTTAAGTACTACTTAGGCTTAAGTACTACTTAAGGTTTTTTGGGAAACGCAGCCCAGCTCTGGCCTCACATTTCTTCTTCTGAGAGTAACCA
>NC_085877.1:34209629-34222129 GCF_034702125.1 Engraulis encrasicolus
ATCTGGTCCCCTGCCAAATGCTAGAGGCATGTGATGTTGTGCGCTTGGCGACGACTACAGACGACTCAAAACACTGCAGACGGACACACAGACGGAAGGAACGACAGACAGACAGACATACAGACAGGATCATTGCAATACCTTGTGTAAAGTTTCTGTGAATTCTAGGCCGAACCAGAGATTCTTTAAGTATATAGAGATATGCCAATGTAATACGTTGCTAGGGCATCTAACGTGACCAGGTTCCGGTCTGCCTAAAGGGGCGTGTCATAATACTCCTAGCATTGAATAGAACAGTCCTTAGGTCTGCCTAGGTCTGCCTAAAGGGGGATTCCCCCCCCCTTGCAATAATAGAACCCGGAAACAATGGGCCAATGGAACCTCTCTCTCTCTACTCTCTCGGGCCGAATACTACAAAACACCTGTGATATACTGCTAAATTTGAACAGTGAACATGGCTGTGTACAACTGTATACAACTTATTTACTTTTCTGAAAAGATGCACTTATCTGATTTTCTGATGGACATGTGACTTAGATGCCATAATGTGCATGAATCCTCAAGACACATACTATTTGTTATGCTGAATTGATTTAACTTCAGATCTAACTACTGTCAATGCATAGGCTTATTACTGACACCATTTCATTGACAACATGATTATTGTGATGAAATCCATCCTTCATTCCCCTCAGTATTATATGACAAACACTAGATAAACACTTAGATGATTATTACATGGTAGTTCATGACCATACATATCATTTCTGGCAACAAATACAATATATATATAGGCCTATATATACAGTATATATACACACACACACACACATATATATATATATATATATATATATATATATATATATATATATATATATGAAGAGTTCAGATGCAAAAGCCCCTAAGTGCCTTTTCAGAAAATAATCTTAATTCATTTTTATTTAATACAAAGCCATCAAAATTGCATATTTGTTCATTGTATCTATGTAATACAACTATTTATATGTATTATCAAGTACATAAATGTAAACCAAACCAACAAATGGGTTCTCTAAAATTATAGAAGTGCAGGTCTTCAGAAATGGAGTTAGGGGGTTTTGCATCTGAACTCTTCATATATATATATTTATACATATATATATATATATATATATATAAACAAACTATCATGGATATATAAATGAATATGAGATGACATGGAAAATGCATTACTCTAAATACGTACCAAACAGTAATGTCACATTAATAGTATGTCACAAATTAATGTCTATTTTTAATTCCGCTTGCTCAGTTCATTATATTACTAACATCAGCAAACATTAGCATGATTCTATCCCACTGGGATAAGCTGCGCTGGCACTAATCACTACAGTTAATGGCTGTCCACTAAGATGATCATCATGTAAACAGTGCACACTTATTATATTTCAGTATTGTATAGCACAGGGTTTCCCAAACTGGGGTGCGTGCATGCGTGGCCTGTCAAGAGGGGGTGCGCGAGCTGAATAGAGCAATGGTGGATATGTGATTTTTTATCTAGTATTAATGAACATGAAGTGTTTTTTAATAACATGGTGCATTATATGCTGGAAGGGTCCATCTGAAGTGTAGTTTAATTCCAAGACTATTGGAAAAGAGGATTCCCCAAAAACGACTGTGCATAATGAGCAGTGAATCCATACTTGTGCGGCCATCAGCACACCAAAATATTCGCTCAGGGGGTGCGCGAACCACATTGAAATGTACAAGGGGGTGCGCAGGGAAAAAAGTTTGGGAACCACTGGTATAGCACACAGTATATCTACGTACAGTGGCGGTTTTAGAAAATCTGAGGGCCTGGGCAAAGAAGAAATGTGAGGGCTCCCTGTAATAATTGGTGATGAATAAATGCAGGAAAACATACATGTGATGTTGAGGCCCCTAATTGCACAAGGCCCTGGGCCATTTCCCGAGATGGCTCAATGCAAAAACCGCCTATGACTACGTAGTACAGTATGTACATATTAATATTAGAGATGCACCAGATCCAAGATCCAGTTCCGGATCCGGCAGGATTATAGGGTTTTTCCACAGGATCCGGATCCGGTTCAAGGATCCGGTTCAAGGATCCAGGATCCGGTTCCAGGATCCAGGATCCGGTAGCCGAGGCTTTTCAGTCAAAATAGTTTGAGCCAACGTGATAAAAAGGGCCCACGTGTGCGAGTAAGCTATGTGTTTCAACCCTTTTGTAGGATCCGGTATCCGGTTCCGGATCCGGCAGGATCTTAAGCAGTGGATCCGGTATCCGGCAGGATCCTAAAAATCAGGATCCGGTGCATCTCTAATTAATATATATCTGTATATATCTGAGTGCCCACATTCAGTGTGACTATCACTTATCCTGGACCCAACCACTGTGGACCTTATGCCTCTATAAATCCTGGGCCCAACCTACAGTATGTGGACCGTATGCATCTAATCTCTACTTATGTCTACTTATTTTGTCTTCTTGCTATTCTTTCTTGTTACTGTCTCTCTTTTTTACTTCTCTTTCTAACTCCATCTTTAACATTGTTGATGTTTATTCCATTTGTTAAGCACTTTGAGCTGCATGCCTTGTATGATATAGTGCTACACAAATACAGTTATTAGCACTAATATATACAATGTGCCTGTATAAGTAACTTATAAGGCATGTACAAAGCCAAATCAAACATTTGTTAGGCATGTATTCACAAATGTCTTGTTCATGCACAATAAGGGATTTATTACCGATTTGACCTTAGTAAGGACCTAGTAGGCCTTAGCATTTGCTTAGTACATGCCTTACAAGTTGCTTATGCAGGCATTATCATTGTACTGTATGTATTAGTGCTAATAGATGTATCCCTAAAATAAAGTTTTACCGTTATTATTATGTTTTCAAGTATGTCTGATAATGTTAACTTTACACTGTGTGCAGAATTATTAGGCAAACGTGTTTTTTGACCATATTGTCCATTATATGCATATTTTCCGCCACCAACCTCTATGGACATGAACACCTATTAGATTTAAGCATTCCAGGTCATGCATATTTGTATATTAAGAGATGGCGTGATCGAAGGAGCCCAATACCCTATATCAGGTGTGCATAATTATTAGGCAACTTTGTTTTCCTCTGGGAAAATAGGCCACAAATGAGATCTAACAAACTCTGAAAAGTCTATAAACAATTTTGAAGTCTTCCAGAGGGATGTGGCTGTCTTGAAATTGCCCAGATATTGTTCATATCCATCTAATGCACCGTTACGAAGCCATCAGTGTCACATACATTGTGCTCACAAAGTAACTGCCGGATTGAGAAGAATTGAAGGTGAAACTACCACAAAATTGTTACCCTGCAGTGCTGTTATATTCCAGAACTGAAACCTACATCGATTGTCCAGAAGAACATTGTATTCAGCACTCAGAGACCTGGTCAAGTTAAAACAGGTTGAAACCTGAAGACCAGTCAACAAGAAAAGTAAGTCAAGACTGGGTCCAGAAAGGTCTTAGACAATTTTGTCAATGATTTTATGAACTTGTGAAAGTGACTGTTAATGGACCAGATCGATGAGCCCATGGCTAGATCGGTAATGTGCACACTCAGATGAGTTCCTGAGTTCTACTCAAATGCCAGCAGAATACTGCATAAATACCATTGTCTTCTTGAAAGATGCAAACATTTTGCTCACAGATCCAGCTATGGGCTCATCCACCCTGTCTGTCAATAGTCACTTTCACCAGTCCATAATACCTTTGAAAACTCTGTCCTAGGGTATTTCTTGACCCAGTCTTGACTTAATTAACTTGTTAAATGGTTGTCTGGTGTCATCCCTTCTTACCTTGGCTATGTCTCTGAGTGCTCAACAACCTGTTCTTCTGGACACCTGATGTAAGTTTGCATTCTGGAATATGATAGCACTGCAGGGTAATAGTTTTCTTGTAGTTTCACCTTAAATTCTTCTCAATTTGTGGCAGTGACATTTCATGTGAGACTGATGACTTTGTAACTGTGCATTTGATACTTCTGTGCTAACGTGACCAACGTCTTGCCAATTTCAAGACAGCCACATCCCTCTGGAAGACTTCAAAATTGTTTATAGACTTTTCAGAGTTTGTTAGATCTCTTTTATGGCCCATTTTCCCAGAAGAAAGCAAAGTTGCCTAATAATTATGCACACCGGATATTGGGTGTTGGGCTCCTTTGATCACACCCCCATCTTATTATACACATATGCATGTTCTAGAATACTTAAATCCAATAGGTTTTCATGTTCATAAAGGTTGGTGGCGGAAAATACGCCTAAAATGGACAATATTGTCAAAAAACATGATTGCCTAATAATTCTGCACACAGTGTATTCCTTAACTGTTCGGACAGCTCAGTGTCATGCAGTTCATGTCTGCCATGCCGTTGTATTACCCTATATGAGATACAGTGCATGTAGTCCTCTAAGTCCATCTTGCAGCTGGTGCACACACACGCAAAGACACACATAGGCTGCACATGCACACGCACACACACACACAAGGTTTTCTTGGCAAGGAGAGTGAGATCCCCACTGCGTTCAGCTGGTCACATGCAAATGAACAAGGACAGACTTCCCCTCCCTTCTCCTCCCCTCCCCTCCTCTCCTTTCCTTTCCTCTCTTCTCCTCCACCCCATTGTCTCATCTCCTCTGCTCTCCTCTCCTCATCCTACCCTCCACTCCTTTCCTCTCCTCTCCTCCACCCCATCATCTCCTCCGCTCTCCTCTCCTCCACTCTCCTCTCTTCTGCTCTGCTCCTCCTACCCTCTCCCCTACACCCCTCCTGCTTCTCTTTTCCAACCCTCTCCTTTCCTCCTCTCCTCTACCTCTCCTGTCCTCCTCTCTCCTCCTTTGTTCCTCTTCCCTCTTTCTTACTTACTCTCCCAAACACTCCACCCCCCCGATATCTCCCCTCCTTTCTCTTTCCTGTTCACCCCTATCTTCACTACTCTTTCTTTCTCCCTCCCTCTCTCTCTCTGTCTCTCTCTCTAGCCCACTCCAGAGACCTGCATGTAATCTGAGGCTTGGCAAGGGCACTGGAGCATCCTCCAACACAGGCGCATTACCCCTCTTCTTTCCTCGCTCCCTCCATCCCTCCATCCTCTCTCCCCTCCCTCCATACCCCTATTCTTCCCTCCTGCACTCCTTGTGGCCTGTTCTCACTCACCTCTTTCTCTGTCCCTCGCGCTTTTCTGTTCTAAAAACATGCTGTGTTAATTCAGCACTTTGAGAGTCTATTTAGCATCTTGGAGAGTGTATTAGTTCCCAGAGTACTCTCTGAGTGTTGTAATTACACTGCATGTCTCCAAACATATAGCGCTTCATGTCCTTAGTCTCGCCACCAGAGACCTGTGTATGAAAGTCATCCCTCTTTCTTTACTTTCGCAAACTCAACTCTTTCATTTTTCTTTGTTCTTGTCTCCCTCATTCCGTCTATCCTCCTCCAGTTTTCCCTCCTCTACGTTGCTGTTCTATTTACTTCCTGCAGGGGCGCCATTTTTCTTTCCTTTCGCAATCTCTCACCTCTTCCATTTTTCTTTTCTTTTTTTATCATCTCCCTCACTCTTGTCTATCCTCCTCCAGGTGTAGCCATACACTGTTGTTCTTCTTACTTCCTCCAGTAGCCCCATTTGTGGTGCTATGGGTTTTAGTGGTCCATATTACAGGTGTGTGTTGCTGTGGTGGGATAGGGGCAGGGGCAGCTCTAGGGGCGAGTCGACGGTGCAATTGCCAAGAGAGGGGCGGCACTATCGCGAAAGTCCGCCCCCGACGACATCACGTTAAATCTCCAAATAGCGCTATTAGCGTGTTATTTCCGCTGGATTACCACACTATTGAAACTATAACTGTTACTGGAGATTTCTGTCAGCAGTTACAAGCTCTGTTTTTCGGGGTTTGTTTCTTTTGCAAGTTAGGCTCTTTTGGGGGGCAGGGCGCAGCAGGGGGCTTTGTCCGGGGCACCAGTCATTGTAGGATCGCTTCAGGGTGGGGGCCCTAAAAGAGTCAAGGTGTGGGCCATCGGTAGCCAGGCCGCACCCTCCTAGTGACGCAGCACCTTCAGTATATAAGAGATTTGTAAGTCGATGATTATCAGGCTAGGCCGTTGGCACGGCTGGACTGGTAATCTGGTATAGAGTGTGTATCCGTATGGGCTGATAATCCCTCAAGGGGTTTCTTTCTCTACCCCTTAGAGACCAGCCCACAATTTATATGGGGTGGCCCTTTAGTGCATGTTAAACACATACACAGTGGACTGAACCCATAGTTATCGTATAGTAGGGATGAGGGGCTGTGTAAGATACTACTGATCTATGCCCAAAAATACCCGGGGTGTTTTTTTTATTCCAGCCTTGGCCATTGGTTGAACAAAGGGCCATTGTTTTGATTTCATGAGGAAATCGACTGAAACAGACAGTGACAGGTGCTTGGCATTACCGCTGGTGGCATCGCTGCTTTGTTTAGACTTTACCACACCCCTAAAGACCTGTATACATTGAGAACACCTCAAGCATCCCAACCCCCCCCTCCACACACACACACACACACACACAGACAACAGGCTATCCAGTCACATTTAGCATTAGTTTGAGAGGGGAAAAGGTTTGGCCAAAGAGAGAATTGTTGTGTGGGCAGTTTGTGTATTTGTGCGTGTGTGAGTGTGCGTCAGTGTGTGCGAGTGCTTTACGTCATTTTTTTCTGTTTCGTTTTTCCCTCGCTTTTCTCTCTCTCCCGACCGCTTGTCCATTTGTTGCGCTGTCAATAAGAAGCACAGCGCTGAATACAAATACTCACCCGAATGACTATAGGGGGTAATACTTTTTGCTACAGAGCCGCTCCCTTTATCCTTTTTCCTCCCTCTTACTCACATTCTGTTCCTCTCCTCTCTTCCCCTCTTCCGCCTTTCAATGCCTTACTCCCGAAAATTAAAGAAAAGAGAAAAAAACCTGGTAGGAATTTCTGAGAGATAGAACTCTGTGTGCTGTATACAGCTGGCGGTCGGAATAAAGTCGCCTCTCTCTCTCTCTCTCTCTCATGGTGATTGCCACGGTCTCTCCATTTATCTAAACTCCGACATGCTTGGAGGCCCTTTAACCCTGCCAAGGTCGCGCTATGCTAAGGCGGCATTGATGCTAACACAATTAGCTCCCCCAGCGGAGTCGAGTGCCATACATTAAAGTGTATATCGCAGGTTAACCACTACTTTGGATCAATGTGTACACACTGTATTCAATAAATGATCCACATATATAAGTCCCTCCAAAAACGATGTTAAACAACGATTTTTGTTGTTTGTTGTGGCAAATGTGGGTTTAACCGTAACCTGGCGACTACGTCAGGCGAGGCCATGGGTGAACGTTCTAATTTTATTTGCCTGGAATTTTACATAGGCGAGGTGACGATCACTAATGATATAACGGCCGTGGCCTGCAGGCCTATAATAGAAATCGCAACTACCGGTAATCGTGCAGCTTTTCTCATGCAGGGCACTGTAACAACTTCTAAATGATTTAGTAACTTTTGGCCAACTAGTTTTAGTAGAAAGGCTATTCATGCAGGGTTGCAAATTCTGCTTGGACCTATAGGCTAGACTAGGCTATGCGACATGGGCTTCTTTTTTTTTTTTTACTAATCCCTTCATATTTTTGGGCTTGCTTTTAATCATTTTAATTAACTGCCAATATCGTGTCAGCTAAATGCAATAGGCTACCTAAATTACAAACAGCACAAACGGGTCTCTTGAAATGATCTGCGTAGCCTAAAATGTGGTGCTTTTCGCCCGACTGGGGAGTGACTGTCCATGGTGCTGAAATCGCGTCAAACTTTTCCTAGGTGCAAAACAGTAGGCTAAAGTATACCACCCGAGTCATCGCTGTTGTAAAAAGCACATGGCCTACTTCAATTCAATAGAATTACATGCAACTTCAATAAAGGTCACCCACATGCGTGTCACAAATCAAGCATATAGGTAACCCACGCGGCGGCGGGACTATTTCGGTTAACCTATATTCCTTGAAAAAAAAAAGTCCGTGTGTCACAAAAAAACTGCACTGTCCGTTATTATAGGCCTACCAAACGAAAGTATCCATATAGAAGAAATCAAGTCTTCAGTTTCAATAATCCACGTTGTGTGGCGCAAATCCAAGCCTTCCAAGTCTCTCGCGGCCAAAAGTGACTAAGCTCACCTCTGATGATATAGCCTACTTATGTTCCAGGTTACTCACGGCACTGAGACGATGCAGGATAATCCATGGAAAGTCTTCAAAGTAATCCAAACATAGCGGTTCAAGCAAGACAGTAAAACAACAATAGTCGCCAGATCAAATAGGCCTATAAACATAAATACCAAAACTAACCTAGGCCTATGTAGATTTGGTATGACGTTTGATAAAAGCATCTCATTCAGATGGCCAGGGAGAGAGGCGAACAATCTTTCAACAGCGTTGGCTGGAGCCTTCGAGTAGAGCCTTTTGGTTGTATCTTTTCGGTCTCTATGTTCCTACTACGCGCGTTGGATCCACGTTTTTAGACGCGTCCCAGCATCTCTAGGGTAGGCTATGTATATCCGTCCGTCTGAAACGCGTTCTTCAAATTGTTCCCTTCTGTGTCCACAAGGTGGGAGAGTTGACTATTTCGCCCGGAGCACGCAGCTGATTGCATTGTGAGACAAGTGCAGCGCGAGTAGGCCTACAATGCAAGTGCTGGTACATTGAATAAGAAGCAGTGATAACGCGCCAGTTGCCCTAGCCAGGACAACTGAGGGGGCATTCAATTTTCGCCATTATTTTGCGTTTGGGCCGTGGGAGGCAACTTCGTTTTGTTTTCACCAACACCACTGTGAAGTGTGTGTCACTATGTTCACGGTCTTTACCCCCTTATGACACGTCGGCCCGCTTCATCATGTTGTGTATGATAGTGTCACGTTGTGCAGCTCAACTATGTGGTTTGTCAGAAACTCGCGGCAATGACAATGAAACGTGGTGCTCGAAACAAGTAGACAAATGCGCCATTTGGCATACGGTGTACTGATGTTCCCGGACGTATTGCAAGGGAGGTTCGTTCGTTTTCTGCTGACGGCCGTGTGGACCGCACAGGTGCCTTCCGCTGTGCCCAGACAGATTGCTTTGCAGTCGTTTGAATTTGGTAATCTCTGGCACTCTTACAATGCAGCCGACTGCTTTGCACCTTGCCGTCAAAAAGCTTGGAGCGAATGATTCACCCAAACAGTTTTATTTATTTATAATTTGTCGCTGTTTACATTCTTTCCCACTTGGACATGATGCTGAAATGGCATGATAGACCTACTAAAGGTTGATACTAATTATTTAATAATTATTTAATAATTTGTAGTGTAGGCCTACTTGAAATTTGAAATCACATGGTAGGACTAGCCCTTCGAGACTCGCACTTTGAGGCAAGCGCAATCGTAACCACTCACCATCCCCCCCCCCCCCCCCCCCCCCCCCCCCCCCACCCCCCCCGCCCCCCCCCCCCACCCCCACCCCCCCACACACACACACATTTTTTTTGTATAGTTCGAACACTGGTAGGCTATTTTACTGCCTCACGGTCACATGGCACCCTGTAGCGGTCATGATATAATATTGGCAATGATATTTATTTCATACCCGTACGGCATAATTCAATCACACACCGTACAGAATGCAGGGCTACCGCTACTGCGGGCTACTGAATGGCCTCGCCTGACGTCACACAATAGATTAGAATTCTTTGAAAATGTTACTGAAAATACACACTTTTCCTCATTATATTTCATTTTCTGATGCCCTGTTGCATGAAAAAAATGATGGATAATTGTTGAAGTGGTAGAACTATCAAAGGAAGTCAATTATTTTGAATAAAAATTAACCTGAGATATACACTTTAAGTTGTAGGGTTATGAGAGGGGTTGAGTGTGTGGAGGGGGAGGGGGAGGGGATGGGAATGGGATGGGACTAGAGGAGGGCGCATGGGGCGTGTGTGGCTAACACCAGGGGCGGAGCTATGGGGAGGGGGGGCAAGCAGGGCATTTGCCCCTGGGCAAAGGGCCCTCCTGTATTGGTGGTGGGGGCTCTATCACGACCTTGGCCGGCTGTATGGGGGGCCCCTTCAGTATTTTGCCCTCGGGGGCCCTGTGCGCCTTTGTTCAGCCACTGGGTAACACATTAAGGCGGGGGTTATGAGGAGGGTGCGTGGTGGGAGGGGACGGGAGGGGATGGGAAGGAAGGGAGGGAGGATGGAGTGGGAGTATGGAGAGCGTGTGTGTGGGTAATGTGCAATAGACTGTGTGTAAAAGAACTAGACAAACCCTCTGTGATGTCATTTATAGACTTGCTCACAGATCTGATGATCTGGCACACACACACACACTCCCTCTTTCACTCACTCACTTGCGCGCGCACGCACGCACACGCACGCACGCACACACACACACGACAGGCAGCCAGTCAGACAGACACAGGCACACAGGCAAGCAGGCACGCACGATGTAGGTCCCAATAACAGCCATCAATGGTTTCTCTAAATGTCAATATAAATGACCTGCAGATTACTGTGAACTAATGGATTCACCCCCCTCCCCACACTAAGAGGCCAGGAAATTACCCAACCAGCATGCGAGAAGCAAGAAGTGTAGTCTGTGAGAAATGTGACCAGCCACAGGAAAACAGTCCGCAAGCAGGCCCAGGGGTTTGAGGGATTTTGAATGTGTTTACTGTGCACTGTGTAGGATGGTGGCCAGAGTAGATATTGCAACTGTGCAGCTCATTGAAACTGTGCTTTCTGTTGCTAAATGTGATCTTTTCATGAATATTTACTAAATGATAAACCAATATTTACTAGTATGACCAAAGTATAGTAAGTTTTGCAGCTAAATATGTCTATTTCTGGATATTCAAAAATGGTGGACCAGAGAAGACCCCCCTTTTCATGTATGAAAAGTGCAATTTTCCCAGTCATAATGAATGCTTAGAATTTGATGGTAAGTATTTGTTAAAAAGCTAACACTTGTGAATGGGCAGCATGAATTCTGGAAATGAACTACTACAAATATTACACAGTGCACCTTTAAAAGTACATAGCAGTGAATTCAGCTCTGAAAATTTCTTTTGTCCGTACAAAAGATAAAAAGTTTGCGTCTTTTAACTCTTTGAGTGCCAGCAATTTTCAAAATTCAGACCGGGGGGTTGCCAGGCTTTTTTCAACGTTTGAGTGATTTTTCAAGAGCCACAAAAAATTTAGTTCTTTGTCCATGTGAACAACAAATATACCAGATCAACGTGTTGTGTGGCCCCACCCCCCAAAACAAAAATACGCAATTGACTTGATATCAAGTCTTTGGCACTGTGCCATAAATTCTGAAAAGACTCGTCTTCAAGTCCATGGCACTCAAAGAGCTACTAATAGCTTTTAGATAAGCCAATACAGTTTTCTGAAGAGTAGGGTATGATACATGTGTCTCTGGATTTGAAATCCAGTCACAAATTCAGAAATTTAGAAATAGAATCAGCCATTCATTTCATTGCATGCGTTGGGTGGGGGACACGTTTTAGATGACTTTGTCCCAGGGCCTGGCTAATGATGTCAGTGGCCCTGATTGTAAGCTTTGTACTGTATTGTTAACATTATTGGAGGCCCCATACTGGAAACTGAAAGAACGACCTAGCACTCCGATGTGCAACACAGTACACTAGATGCAAGAATGGATCAAACAACAGCCCCCTATAGAAATTATCAGACCAAGTGTGTAGGTGATAAATCAAATGGTTGACATCATTCAGCAAACAAAATGCTTTGGTAATACTTTATATATCAAAGGGGAAATTGAAAACAAGATAGCAATCATCATATCTTTGACAGAGCTTGAGGTCAACCGTTATAGAGGCCAGAGTCGTTCACTTCAGAAGAGGCTCACTTGGCGAATCCCAATCAGAGCCCTCTGCTCTGCAGTGCAGTGCAGGCATCGAGATAACGCCTGTGTCCTGTCCAGGGCCGCTGACAGTCTTTGCCAGGCCCGGGACAAAGTCATCTGAAAGGCCCCCTCGGCCAATACATACAATGTAATGAGGACCCAATTCTGGGCCCCCTCTCTCTTCCTGGGCCCGGGACAACAGACCCCTTTGTCCCCCCCTTGTCGGCTTCCCTGGTCCTGTCCACAACATCACTCGCTATTGATGTGGCGTTGGCTCATTACACTGTGTTCTCCAACTTGCATGGGTGGGTGGGTGGTGGGTGGATGGGTGTGTGTGTGTGGATGGGTGTGTGTGTGTTGAGAGAGCGCGGATGGGGAGAAGGTCGAGTTTATTTTAGCAGGCAATTTTCTTGCTCCCTCAAGCATATGAGCGTTTCAATTTTTTTTTTCCCTTAGTCGTCTCGCACGGAACATCCTCTCTCTCTCCGAAAGTAAGCAAGCCAGCCAGTAAAAGTCAGTAAGTAAGTAAATAAATATATAAATAACGAAACGAAACC
>NC_085877.1:34229629-34234629 GCF_034702125.1 Engraulis encrasicolus
AAAATTCAGCTCATTTCCTTTTTATATTAGGTCTTTGTGATCTTTATGTTGTGACTTTTTCTCACCATCGCCTGAGCGTACTATTTATTCAGCAACGTGCTTGTCAAACCAAAACATACTTAACCTTTATCATGATATAAAATCTGTTTCTGTGCAGGTTTGCAAGTGCATTATAGAAATATTTGTAACGTCAAATGACTGTCTTTTTGTCTCATGATGTCTACCTGTCTGTCTGATATGAATTATAATTAATAATAATAATCTGTCTGTCTGTCTGTCTGTCTGTCTGTCTGTCTGTCTGCTGATGCCTGCCGGCCTTACTGTCTGATATAAATAATAATAATAATAAATGTCTCATGATGCCTACCTGTCTGCCCAACAAAAAATAATAATTAATAATAACAATCTGTCTGTCTGACTTTCTACCTGCCTGTTTATCTAAATGTCCGCATTCATCTATAACCAAAATATATTACAAAAAAACCCCATTGTTTTGTTTATCTGGATACGGTTGGACTAAAGACATCCTGGCAAAAGATTGTTACGCCTGATTCATTCATTGTGTGCACCCCTGACTGATTTGATCTGTCATCCAAAGGAAACAGGAGCTCCCCATGGGGATAGTGCTGTGTCACACAGGTGGGGTGGGGGTGGGGGGGGTTGGGGGGGGAGGATAGTTGTCCTGTATCAGATGGGGGTCTCTTTCAAATAACTTTGTTCCGGGCCCGGCCAAAGAGGTCAGAGGCCCTCTGTCCATCACTTCTTGTGTGCATCCCAATATGTGACCTTGCCTCCTCCACTTGTGCTTGTCTCCTCGTCCCGCCTACAGGCCCCTCCTCTGTGGAGAAAACGATAAAGTTTCCCAGCTGTCAGCCTCGCCACAACAACTTTTGAGGGACTGTTTTTCATTCACCATCCCAATTGCAAATGAGAAAAAGACTTTACAATTGAGCTTTTGCAAGATATTGAAATATAATGCTGTTGTCAGTGATGTCATCATGACGAGAAGCAAGTGGAGGAGGCAAGTGGAGGAGGCAAGGTCACATATTGGGATGCACCCCCTATCTATCTTCCTCTTCCTCCGTGATCAGACGGGCTGGGATGTAAGATATACACGGAACAGCAGCACTTGACCCCACCCACTGGCACACAGGATATTATACTATACATATACTGTAGTCTTTTTTGAAGCTCGGCAATCAGCTCGCTGTGCTGCTTCCATTTTATGGCAAGCCATTTATACTCTTTCCCCCTCTTTGATTATCTCCCCTAGCTGAGAGGACTGCTTACTTCGAGATTTGCCATATTATGGCAAGCAGTTTGTGTTCTTTTCCCCTCCTATTCTCTCCTTGTAGCGCAGTGTTTCTCAAAGTGGGGCGTAAACCCCCCTGGGGGGGGGGTGCGGAGGCATCTCAGGGGGGGGGCGTGTGACATCTAATTTTGGGTTTTCCCCCCCAATGAAATTATTTCCTGTTTCGCCAATAAGTCAATAAGTTTACAACATTATATGATTAATTGTCATGAATTTGAATAGCATAGGAAATGAACACACATCTGCATTCGACTGCAGTCCCTCCCTATTAAAATATCACCAGTCACCTTTCCTTTGATTCTGCGCACCGATCGCAAAATCAGTCTGCGCGAATAGGCTACTGCTGTTGCTTGGGGGGGCTCGGAAGCATTCAGACCCTCTGAAGGGGGGAATGATGGAAAAAGTTTGAGAACCACTGGATGGAGGACTGCTTCCCACCCAAGACAACCTGCTACTGATATACCATATTATGGCAAGCAGTTTGAGCTTTTTACCATCCTATTCTCTCCCCATACTGATGGAGGACTGCTTCAGCCTGCTGCTGATTTGCCATATTTTGGCAAGCCGTTTTTGTGATTTTTTTCCTGACCCTATTTTATACTCTACCCCTACAGTATTAGCTGATGGAGCTAATCCAGTGTGAGCAAGACTACGGTGGCCCGGAGGCGTCATCCTTTTGGCCTCTCTATAAATGTCCTCTCAACCTTTCACCTGGCGTGCTCTGTTATGGATGCAAGGCATGGATTGCTTAATTGTACTGCTAAGAATTGGCCATTAATCTTCCGTTGATAGCCCGAACATGAAAACATCCTGTTGTGCAGTGGAATATAACCCCTGCTTTCTACCAAACACACACACACATGCAAGGGCACACACTCACACACAGATATGCTCACAAACACAGACCAATATAGTGCACACACAAACACACACGCACACACACGCGCGCACGCGCACGCACACGCACACACACACACAAACAAACAGTGAACGCACACACGCACACACGCACACACGCACACACACACACACACACACACACACACACACACACACACACACACACACACACACACACGCAAACACACGCATTCTCCTCTAAATGCAAAAGAGGTCACAGAGTCTTTTTTTCCCTCCACTTTTCTTTGCTGAGTGCGGGGGATGTGAATTAGGCAGAGCCACTGAAAAGAGAAAGCGAGGGAGCGAAAGAAAGGAGGTGGAAAAAAAAATCTATTGAGGATTTGAAAATGCATCTGGGAAGAAGAAAAGATTCTGTTATACAAACACGGAATGGATTTAGGAGCGAGAGAGAGAGAGAGATGGAGAGAGAGAGACAGACAGAAAGATAGAGACCAAGAGCGACAAAGAGACAGAGAGAGAGGCCAAGAGCGACAGGGAAAAAGAAAGAGAACTGCAACTGCAGTTATGGTGGTTCGTGCATGTGTGTGTGTGTGTGTGTGTGTGTGTGTGTGCGCGTGCGTGTGTGTGTGTGTGTTGGCTTGAACAATGAAGCCGTTTTTGCCTGCCTGCATGGCTCTCTCCATCCAAGGTTGTCTGCCACAGACAAACCCTACTGCCTGGGGCCAGTTATTAATATTGAAGCGCATTTTTAAAATCACCTCAAAGCACTCCTCTCCCTTCCTATTACCGCAAGCACGCAGATAGGCCCACAGAAAGGCGACAGGGAAAAAAGACATCGTTAGTGCTCTCTCTCTCTCTTTCTCTCTCTCATTCTTTCCATTTTTATTATCCCTCTTTCTGACTTATATCATGTCACCCTCTGTCTCCATTTCTGCCCCTCTCTCTCTCTCTCTCAACTTCTGCCCTGTTCTCCCTTTTTCTCTCACTCTTGTTTTCTCTCACTCTTGTCTTCTCTCACTCATACCCCCCCACCCCCCCCCACCCCTCGTCTCTCATCTCTTGTCTCCTTTCACTCATACCCCAACACCCCACCCCCCCACCCCCCCGCCCCTCCTCTCTCATCTCTTGTCTCCTTTCACTTAATCACTAATGTGTTGCTCAGTGAAGCGTCGTGGGCAGATTGACACCATTTTTTACGAGCCCTCCCCATTAGTGTCACCCTGGCCCATCTTAACACATTAAATTGAACCAATTGCGGGGGCCTGGCCACGCGACACAGACAGAGGGAGTGTGTGTGTGTGTGTGTGTGTGTGTGTGTGTGTGTGTGTGTGTGTGTGTGTGTGTGTGTGTGTGTGTGTGTGTGTGTGTATGTGTGTGTGCGTGTGTGTGCGCGTGTATGCATGCTGGCATGTGCGTGCAGGCGTACGCATGAGTTATGTGTGTGACCAAGAGAAAGTGAGACCTCCTCCTGCCACTGGGTCTGGAGAAGTGGGCCACTGAGCGCGCTCCCCAGCTGTGCAGGGATTGGGTTATTTCACTTGTCTAACGCTCCATAGGAGACTAATTGTCATGGAGAGGCCCAATGGAGACACTTGTGTTAATTTAACCCCCAGGGGGTCTTTATGGCCTCTATAAAGAAAATGGTTACACATTCATATACATTCTCTAGAAAATTGGTTTCACATTTATACTGTATAGATTCTCTAGAAAAAATGTTCCACCTTTATACTGTATACATTCTCTAGAAAAAATGTTCCACCTTTATACTGTATACATTCTCTAGAAAATTGGTTCCACATTCATACTGTATGCATTCTCTGTAAAAATGTTTTCACATTCATACTGTATAGATTCTCTAGAAAATTGGTTCCACATTAGAGATGTCCGATATTGGCTTTTTTGCAGATATCCGATATGCCGATATTGTCCAACTCTCAATTTTCGATTCCGATATAAACCGATACCGATGCCGATATATGTGGGTTATTTTTCCTCATAACAAATTTTTGGTAACATTACAAATCTACTGTTGTGGAACAAAATATGCTTAATTTTATTGTAATGCCCCACTAGATGCATTCTCGAATGCTACAAAGCTCTCCAAATATTAACATTGTTTGTGAAAAATAGAATAATAATTAAGGAGAAAAGTGAACAGTAATTCAAGCATTATTATATCGATTTTGATCGGTCAAAAATCCGATACCGATATTGACCAATATTGCATTTTATGCTATTATCGGGCCGATAATATCTGTGGGCCGATATTATTGGACATCTCTATTACACCTTTATACTGTATACATTCTCTAGAAAATTGGTTCCACATTCATACTGTATGCATTCTCTGTAAAAATGTTTTCATATTCATATTCAATATTTTCTCTACACAAAAATGGTTCCATGTCGTTACTGTAAAGGGTCTCTATAAAGACCACAGTCAAACTGTATACGATCTGTCATTGCATAATGTCAGTACATATGACAAAGGTTTGCTGATGTCTTTTTTCATGCACCTTTACGCTGTGCCTATGTGTGGTCATTGTCATGTAATGCAATATCAAAAAGAATAGAATCTGTATGCCTTTAGTATGTGCTGGGTTTGTTGAATGCATATACTATTATTTGCCTTCAAGAAAGAAGGTTTCCCTGTACAAATATGCATGTAATTATTTACTTACTGATTTACAAATGGTCCAATCTAGTGGTGATTTTCCAGACCCATCCTCTCCCAAACTCATTAACTCATTGGCTGCCTTGGCCGTCGAATGACGTCATTTCAAATAGTGACGCCCCCTACCTTCGACGTCGTTCGCCGACAATTGCG
>NC_085877.1:34244629-34259629 GCF_034702125.1 Engraulis encrasicolus
TTATTACTGTCAGCAACAGAGTAAAAATGCAGACATTAGACTGCAAGCCTGCAGCGTTCTTTCTGGAATACCCCACTTACTGACCTTTGTTTCCTGTGCTTTTCAGTCGATGTGTCCCATCTACTGTAGATGCATGTAGTCTCTATTGTGGAGAAGCTATGCCCTCTCTCTCCTCCAGCCAATCATGGCTTCTCTCCATCTAAATAACAGACAAGGGTCTAACAATAAAATAGTGTGTTAAATCAAAGCAGTTCTCTCTTATTAAAAAAGTCTCTGGTCTAATACAGTAGTTCAAATAAAATGGTAAAACAAAGATTTTAAACACCTTGCGTATCTGTAGGTTCTTTGACCATTTCTATTTTATTACTGGTGAGAATGTTACACATACGAAAACAAAGAATCCTTTGTCGCACTGTGACGGAGTGATCCCCACCGTCACGTCTTGAAGCGCTTCTGGGCTAAAAATAGCGCTTGTGGCCAGTGAAATCGCTATTGATGAAATAGGAACAATGATAGCGGTACAAACTTTTTCTACTGTTTTTAAACACACGGACACAAAAGGGTGCTTTGGTGCACATGGACAAACATTGTGGGATGGGGGGTGAAACAAAAGGGTGCCGCGGGAAAGCGGCAGAGTGTGAGTGAAAATATTTGTGTTTGTTATTTTTTTGTGCTTATGCAAACTGAACGGTGCTTGTGACTTTTCCCAACTGTGGCATGAAGCGCGCCATGCTGCACGAGTCAGCAAGCTCACGGAACAGTTGGACAATGTTAAAAACCTGAAAGAAGAGAACAATGACTTACCAGATACTTACCTGCGTGTGATCCTTGCTCGGCCAAGCCGAGTGAATGCGAGCTCACTTCCTTATTCGTGAGGAAGCGCGGAAACCGCGGAGGGATACAAGGAATGTCATGTCCGATTTTGTTTATGATTTATTTTTGCTGTTTAAAGCCTTTGGTTACATTCTTATTGTTTTGTAATTTTTGTTTTCATAGTTTATTATGTTTAAAATTGTTTTGAGCAATATATGTGTGTCAGGAGAGATAATTAATGTTTAGTCAGAAACTAGTCCCGTATGGGAGGAGTTCTTCTGGTATATTACCTGTGCATTTGCAATGGAGAGGCAGTCTTACTTTGACCTCTGCTGTGAGAGGGTCTCCTGTTACCTCATGTCTGCTCTAGACGGTTTTGGACTTTGATTTAATTATTATTATTATTATTATTATTTTGTTTGTTTGTTTTGTTAAGTGTTAGTGTTAGTCTTGTCTGTCCACCTGCCGGCAGCCTATTTAAAAAATAAAAAATCCTTCATCTGCTTGGAACCACCGTCTCCTGGTACCTTCCTCAGCCGCTTGACCTCACTATCTTACACGCACTATCACAGGTGACATTCATGTCAAGATAGGCAAATGAGATACACTCTTCACCCAACACTGACCTCTGCTTGCTTTCTCTTCTAGTCTGTGCAACCCGTGGCTATGGGGTGAAACTTCTGGTGAGTTGAGTTTGATGTTGACCTTGCTCTCTCTGGAGGACTGTGACAACTGCGACTATAAGCCACAAGAGAAAGAAAAAATATAAAAAAGACGTACATGGCTACATACAAAATGGCATACAAAATGGCCCACTTTTATGACATGTGCCATACATAAGCACTCATACACATTCCTTGTAATGCACTGTACATGTGCACTGTACACTGTATGTGAATGTATGGCTTACCTATACCTGTGTTTCTCAACAGGGGTGCCGGGTCACCCTGGGGTGCCACAGGCCACCCTCAGGGGTGCCGCGGAAACGTGGCTGATAAATAAATTATGTAATATAATACATATTTGTCTAAATTGATAAGTTAATGCTAGTCAATGCAATCTTTCATTTACACACAATAAAGTAAATATAGGTTGCACCAGTCAGCTGCAACTTCGAATGTAGGTCATCAGAGGTCTCCAAATGTGTTACTTTTCTAAGCTTGTGTGGTAATTTATCGGATTTGATGCCATTTTTTGTGGTGCCTTGAAATTTTTCATGAATTGAAAGGGTGCCTCGCCTAAAAAAAGGTTGAGAAACACTTACCTATACTGTGTATGTGGTAAATGAGGAAGGGGCACAATATAATACTCCTATGTGTCATATTGCATATATGTTGTATAGTCCATTTATGAATCATTTTGTAGGTTTTATATACTATATATATTTTTGGTACCTCATGCTGCAGACCACCGACAGACACCTGTGGATGCTCCTCTACATCCGATGCACATGGAGACGGGTCGTGACAGACCGCTGTTGGCACAAAACCACCGTAGCCTCTATGTGCAGATGGGGTTGCTGGCGGGCCTATTTGCTGAAAAAACTCAACTACATCACAACATTGACATTACCAAGAGCCTTTAGTTAACAGATTAAGACATGATCGGTACAATTCTGTCAGTAAGGTTATTATAACACAGGCTCTGCGCAGAGGGGTTAAACCAGCCAGTCACCACCCATAGATATGAACACAAAATGCTGCGTTCATCATTGAATTGTAGTTGCAGCGAATGGCCGAGGCCAGATCTCGGCCGTGTTTAGCCAGAATGTTGCCGCTATCAATTGGTGACGAGGTAATACAATCCTGTAGGTGGCGCTAACTAGAGATGCAACGGATCCTGATTTTTAGGATCCTGCCGGATACCGGATCCAGTGCTTAAGATCCTGCCGGATCCGGAACCGGATACCGGATCCTACAAAAGGGTTAAAACACATAGCCAAGTCGCACACGTGGGCCCTTTTTTATTACGTTGGCACCAGATCGTGATTTTTAGGTAACTGCCAGATACCGGATCCACTGCTTAAGATCCTGCCGGATCCGGATCCTGTGAAAAACACTATTATCTTGCCGGATCCGGAACCGGATCTTGGATCCTGTGCATCTCTAGTGGTAACATCTATGAGAAATATAAGCATACCGGCCCAAGTCGTCCGCGTCCAGGGTTGCGGGCAGCACCTAGACCATGGCGTGTACAGTTCATATCCATGGACCAACACGTATTCACGTTGATTGGAATTGTTTTAGCTGGCACTCACTGGGGCCGTTACTGTAGGGGCGTTCCGATAATAAAAGTGTGTGCCGATTACACTGTGTTGTTTACTCATGCCTTCACAAAACCTGATGCCCTCAAACTCTCAAGATAACTGTCACTAACACATGCGTTCATTCACATATCCTGTTGCACTCCAGCCATCAGATAACACTGCATTGGAGTGAGGTCGCTATCCGTGGTCCTGAAGTGTGTAACAACTTCAAACTGGTTGTGCAGATTAAACGCCACTGATGACTAATAGGTGCTTAAAGCACTCACAATACAGTATGTATACCATTGAAATATTCTCTGAAATGCCGTATTAACACTTATTTCTTAACAGAATTTAGTGATGATGCCAGATTGGGGAGTCCCCCTCAGCAGAGAGACTTTAGAATCTTGGGTCTCCAGTCTCCAGGCCCCAACGTGATGTCATGCACTGGTTTACGGGGAAAGAATAACTTGCCACTTTTTTACATAGTACTATGCTTTGTGGTACCCAACGAAATGAAACACAATGGATAATAGTGTAAATGTGTACTACTAACAAGAAAGTGATGAAAAATCTTTTTCATCTTAACTTGCAAAACCACCTTTAACTGACCTTGCCTTGCCAACGAACACCTCATTTTGTGTTTCCATGCATACATTATCCCATATACAGTATTGGAATCAAAGATAATCAAGGACTCGCTTTGCTGGGCATGCTGTCTCAATTTCCTCTTGATTTTTAAAATATATTTTTTGGGGCTTTTATGCCTTTATTTGATAGGACAGTCTAAGATGGTGACAGGAAGCGAGTGGGACATAGAGACGGGGTGGGATCAGGAGACTCGAACCGGGGTCCCCGTGGGTGAGTAAGCAAGCCCAAATGTGAGGGGCTTAGGGCGCTGCGCCACAGCGCCCTCCAATTTCCTCTTGATTATAACCAACTGTGGATAGCCTTCAGACTTGCTGTGGTTTTACTGTCTGGAGACATTTATTTTCCACTTGAAGATACCACAATGAGGTTTCTTCATGGAGCTGCTCATTTTTACTCTGGACAATCTATAAGTGCAGTCATGAGTAAGCGGTTAGGGTGTCAGACTTGTAGCCTAAAGGTTGCCCATTCAACTCCCGGCACACAAGGTTGGTAGGGGGAGTAATCAACCAGTGCTCTCCCTCATCCTCCTCCATGACCGAGGTACCCTGAGCATGGTACCGTCCCACCGCACTGCTCCCTATGGGCGCCTTGCACCGGTGAGGCATACATGCAATTCTGTTGTGTGCAGTGTTCACTTGTGTGCTGTGTAGTGCTGTGTCTAAATGACAATGGGAGTTGGAGTTTCCCAATGGGCTTTCACTTTCACTTTAAGTGGGCCAAGCCGACTGACTTTACCCAACCCCAACATAGCATTCTCCTCCTGACCATTACTGTACCAGGACAGACACATATTAAAAGGTATTACCTCTGTTTTTGCAGACACCCATTGGGGAAGTAATTGTTTCAATAATAACAGAGGAACAAGCTGCGTATACTGTATTTACACTGTGTAAATTACACATGAAAGTGAAAGCCCACCTGGGAAACTCCAAACTTCCCGTTGTCATTGTAGCATGCAGCATTCCACCGCACAGCGCTCACTGCACACAACAAAATTTTGTCATTTTGCCTCACCAGTACATATGCATACACATATGTGTGTATATCTGTTTTATATTTTATCCTGTCCCTGTATTATTTGTTTCTGTGTATAGCCTATACTTTTTAGATTCCATGTTTGTATGTGTCATGTGTCTTGTACCCTGTACGTAAGGACACCATCTTTTCTTTTAATCTGCAAGACTAGTTTACCTACGGGTACAAATAAAGTCAACTGAACTGAACTGAACCTGCGTCACTTCAACTGTCACACAACTCTATTTACACATGTGTTCACATGACCTGCTTAAAGGGACACTGTGTGAGATTTTTAGTTGTTTATTTCCAGAATTCATGCTGCCCATTCACTAATGTTACCTTTTTCATGAATACTTACCACCAGCATCAAATTCTAAGTATTCATTATGACTGGAAAAATAGCACTTTTTATACATGAAAAGGGGTATCTTCTCCATGGTCCGCCATCATGAATTTCCAAAAATAGCCATTTTTAGCTGCCAAAATAACTGTACATGGACCATACTAGAAAATATTTGTTTATTACTAAGTAAACGTTCATGTAAAGATCAAATTTGGCAATAGGCAGCCCAGTTTCAATGAGCAGCACAGTTGCAGTATCCTTTTTGACCATTTCCTGCACAGTGTCCCTTAACTACAGATTTCAGATAGCGGCATTCAGGGTGACGTCGCTATCCAAGGTCCTGAAATATGACAAAACAATAACAGCTGTAGGTATAGTACCCGTAAGAGGTTTCTGCCAGACAACTAAGTGGCAAACAGCATCTTCCACTTTTTAGTAAGTCACGTAGCAGTCATTGTCAGTTTTCGCGCTGGGTAACGTGGTTACGGGGCACGGAGACCTATGTGCCTTCTTTCTTTTGGACTGCAGTGTCATATAACGCAATGTAATATTTGTGGGTGGCAACATCAATACAAATGTGACTCAATGAGTTGTAATATTTTCTCACAAAGGATGCTTTTACGCACTTCTCAATGATTTGCTGTTCATGCCTTATGAACACTTCTATACTGTGTTTTTATTTTGTATTTAATGTATTTATGAATTTTAATCCAACTTTCATTCATGAACTTGATATTTTCTATTAGCTTCTTTTAACACTGTTTTATAAAGGGGGTTTTTATGTGTTCTAAGTTCCATTTTAAAATGTTCTATTGTTTCACTTTTATCTTTTTGTATTTATTTATTTTTCTCAAAAGCACACTGACAAATACAATTGGACTTGACTTCTGAACTTGACGTGTTTTAATAATGGTAACAAAAACAAGTGCCACACATTTTTTATTTTATGGCAAGTACTTCACACTGTTGCATGGGTTGAACAATTTGCAACATAAGAGCTATTTTGATAAATCCCAAAAGCCAACAGGCCTTGAAAACATCATGTGAAGTGCAAAATAACATGGGAGTAATGGAACGTTTATCCTGAGGTCAGGAGCCTAAAGGGAATAAACCAAACTCTTACTTAGAACCAAAATTAGCTACCAAGAGAACCAAAAATTGAGCAGCATTTGTACCGAACAGCACCATTGTAGCAATGGTGAATGCATGACAACAAAGGACACTTAATATGAAGAAGGTCCATTAATGCAACAACTTAAAAAAAACCTTCTCAGGTACTTTCACGGGCGTTTCTTTTTCCGAGAGCTGTGACTCGACACCTCACCACCGACCTCGGACCTCCGTTTGCGACTCCGGGTGCGACTGGTTCCGGCCTTGCCGCCATAGGGATACGAAATTTCTTTGCGTATGTGGCTGGGGATGTCACGCGCCCAGCGCAGCTGCCCCCTCCTCACCGCGTAGCGCGTGTCGCCGTACCACTGAATGATGTCGGTGCGCGAAAGGCCGGAGAGCTCGGCAAACCCTGTGTAGTCCTCGCTGGTTGGCCACTGGCACCTCAGGAAGAAGGACCTAAGCTGTTCCATCTGCTCATGTGTCTTGCGAAGACGGCCGGAGGGCGTCAACAAGGACCTTAAACACACATTGAACATATAATGCAATGTAATATTTGTGGGTGGCAACACGGTTACATGGTCTGCAACATGACATAAATGAGGACTCTTACTCGGGTCTGGACCTTGAACACACATTAAACATTAAACTGCAGACTAATCAAATTTAGTAGGAACTCCTTTGTGCCAACTGCCATAAGAGGGCTTAATGACAGACAGACACGCCATACTCACACAGTGCAGAGTTCAATGTTTCTCTATGTTCTCTATGTTTTGTATGTTATGTCGTATGAATGTATGCTGTATATGTCAGTGTTGTATGCAATACAGTGGATGAAGCCCAAGACAAATTTCCCCATGGGGACAATAAAGTACACTCTGACACTGACCTGGGTCTTGAGCGTCGTCTGGGTCTGGGTCTGGGCGTTTTTGCCGCGCCCATTGACGAAGTGCAGGCACTCGCGGAGCCTTTGTTCGGAAGCGTCGCCGCCGGGTCAGCAGCGGGGGGAAGAGGAGTGGCCGAGAGGGACTCGGGCGCCGTGTTGCTCGGCAACACTGTCGGTGCCTTAGGCTTCGAGGGCCTGGGTCTTGAGCGTCGTCTGGGTCTGGGCGTTTTTGCCCCCATTGATGAAGCGCGGGCATTCCCGGAGCCTTTGTTTGGCAGTGCCGCCGCCGGGGCAGCAGCAGCGGGGGGAGGAGGAGGAGTGGCCGAGAGGGACTCGGACGCGGTGTCGGTCGTCGGCAATATCGTCGGTGCCGCCTTTGGCTTCAAGGGCCGCCGCTTGGTCTGCTTCAGGGGTTTTTGCTCCTCATCACCACCCTGCGCATCCTGGCTGGATTTGGGATGCGCTGGCTCGCCCAGCTGCAGTACTTGGGCAGGAAGTTCGCATGTGGTATTATTCTCCCTCTCTGACTTCACCTCGTAAGCCGTAAGCGGACGATCGGACAGGATGTTCTTGAAGAATTTGCTCTCCCTCAGGGCATGCGCGCTCGGCTTACCACGTGACAGTGGCTTCAGGGGCACAGACAGAGCTTTGAGGGGCACGAACGGTAGGGGCAGGGGCCGGGGCCGGAGCTGCTCCTGCTGCTCAGCGTTGTTGGGCGTCTTTTTGAGCATCTGCGTAGACGCGAGCGGCTCCTTCTTCACCTCGTCGTCTCCCAGATCCCTTGCTCCCGCTTCCTCTGCCTCTCCGTCTCCTTCGTCTCCCCCTCCCGCTTCTGATTTCGCGCTCAAGCCAGAGCCGAGTCCCACCCACCAAGGCACGCGGTTGCGTCGCAGCCGTGCCCGGTTGACGCTAAACCACTTGCTAACTTTCTGGCTGGGCAGCCCCGTTTCCCTCACCAGTCGCTTGAACTCCGCCTTGCAGGGCCGGGTGTCGTGCAGAAAGCTCTGCCGCAGAAGGGCCAGCTGGGCTTCGGTTTTCATGTGCTTATTTAGGCTCTGCTGCTGCATCTCCTCCTGCTGCTGCTGCTGCTGCTGCTTCTGCTGCTTCAGAACTTTCGTCCTCCTGGGAAGTTCTGCCTTTATGGTCGGGAATGACCTGGCGGACGTGATGGGGGGCAGGTCTGCCGGCGGCTGCTGCTGGTGGTTGTGGGAGTTCGAGTCTTGCAGGGGTGGCGGGAAGGAGGGAAAAGGTAGCGTGGTGCCGAGGGGCTCTAACTTCACTACGACTTCCTGCTTGATTTTCACCGCGTTCTTTCGTGTTTGGTCGCGGGGCTTGCTCGCGCCGTTAGGCACCCCGACCTTGAGTCGCATCTCGTCAACGTCCCCCGGGTTCCAGCTGATGCCGTACTTGATGCGCTGCCACATGAACCAGGCCTTGACCTTATCCAGCGGCTTGGACGTGCGCAGAGCCAGCGTGGTGAGTTCCTCCGACGTCGGATACGGGAACGTGTTAAACGCGCTCAGCAGCTCGGGAATGCCGTCGACGTCCTGAAGTTGGTTGGAGTAGGTCCATCCAAACTGCAGGTCCTCACACACCTTGGGAAGGCAGACCATCGGGGTGTGGTTGAGGACGGCCCCGCTAAAATGACTGCCATTGACATCACCACCAGACAAGGGGAGAAGAGGCAGGCCCTTGGTGCTGTCATCTGACACGGACTCCTTGAAAATCTTCACCTTCATGTCGCCATCCAATTCAGTTAGTCTGTCAAAGTCACTGTGTGCTGCAAAGTTCCACCGTCTTATCCTTTTGTGCCCCTATTTGTGAAATACAAACAAATAAACAAACAAACAAACAAACAAAACATGAAATAAGAAAGTTCAGTCAATCAGTTGATTGCAGGTTTTCTGAGTATGTTTTCTCCATGTATTGTGGGAGTGGCCAGATTCTTAGCTGGGGAAAAAAACAACTACTTTTGTCACACTGCCATATCCTTTGCAGTTTTATACTCGGGATGAATTCATCGGTCCGTGTACTTTTTCGTTCATTCATTATTATATTTTGGAATGAAACATGAAATTCAAAAAAGGGTGCAACTTCTTATTTTGATTAAAAGAATACAAGCAGAAAGGGCTGTATTCTGTTTTCTGCATGTGTTTTGCCTCGTACACATGTTTACATATAAACAAGAGGCCAAAACCAATGCGTTTTCAAAAATATCCAGATACGTGTAAACGTCTTCTTATTGAAGAAGAACCCCGTCTCTCCTCACCTTTCCCAGGGTCTGTTCTGTCTCCTTTCCTCAGTCGCAGCCCTCCACTCCCGGCAGGCAGAACAAATCAGCATACACTTCACTGGTGGGTGTTTTGATGTCTGGAGAAGTCTGATCTGAACGGAAAAGAAGGGAGAGGCCTTTTATTACTAGTTAAAAAACAACAACAACAACAACAACAAACAAATTATTCCTATGTACTAGTCACCATTGATTGCCAAAGATAAAACTCTGAAACCATAGGCACCAACTTCAAGTATTGGAGGTCACAATGGCTACGTTTACATGATGTTTTTTTATTCAGAATTAATCATTCAGAATTAAATAGTTCTGTCGAGTTTGCTTTGATCTTTCATTTAATTCAGAATTAAGAGATGTTTACATGGCGTTTTCAAAGCAGAATTAAGATTTATTCAGAATTAAAGTGAGTTAATTCCGAATTAAATGTCTCGTGTAAACGTAGCAAATGATAGAATTTTGAAACAGACATACTCAAAAAAGGCACATTATTGGAGTGATGCCCCTTCAACTTTATATTTGAGGGAGCATAAGGGTCCCTCAAAAAGGCCCCATTTTCCGCAGGAACGCCCCCATCTTGACCATTTGACAGCATCCAAATCCAAAAATGTAATAATTTCTGTACCCATTATGAAAGCCCAACTGGGAAACTCCAACTCCCATTGTCATTGTGACACAGCACTCCACAGCACACAAGTGTTCACTGCACACTATGAAATTGCAGTTATACCTCACCTGTTATGCCTCACCTATGCCTCACCCCAATGGCACCCCAAGGGAGAGGTGCGGCGGAGCGGTACCGTGCTCAGGGTACCTCAGTCATGGAGGAGGATAGGGGAGAGCACTGGTTAATTACTCCCCCCACCAACCTGGCGGGTCGGGAGTCGAACCGGCAACCTTTGGGCTACAAGTCTGACGCCCTAACCGCTTACCCATGACTATTATAGATTACAAGCATACATGATTTGGTGTCAATCTGTCCACAGGTGACAGGGAACATAATTCTCTACCCAGAATGCATTGAAATGGCCCAGCCCACATTGACATGTGCGCTGCACAGCAAAAGCAGCATTACGTTCTTTTGTGCCTCCATAAAATTAGGGGTGCATTCCAATATGCAGACTTCTATCCTTCCTTGTTCACTTGCCTGCTTATGAACACAAGATTAATTCAATATCTTGCAAAAGCACAATGCTAATGTCAATTTCTCATTTACAATCTAGATGGTATATGAAAAACAGTCTCCCAAAAGTTTTTGTGACTATGCTGACAGCCAGGAAACTTTATGGGGCACCTAAGTCACGCCCTCTACTTCCTGGTTCATGGGGCAGACAGTTGCAAAATATTGAATGGAAGTGAGCAAGGCGAGTCGTGGTGGACTTGTGGTGCATAAGTGGAGGTCCAAGGTTTGGATTGTTGTTGAAAAACTACTCATTTCAAGCCCAGTAAATATTTTTTGACTCCCTCTGCCCCATGAACCAGGAAGTAGAGGGCATGACTTGGGTGCCCCATTGTTTTCTCCACAAAGGTGGGGAAAGGAGGCGGAGCGAGGCCACAAGCACAAGTGGAGGACGGGCGCGAGTGTGCATATTGGAATGCACTGTAGGTGTAGTTGAAAGTGACTCATTGACAGCACCTGGCCAGACAATCAAATTTCCTGTAAGAGCTGAAACACCTGGCCACTCACCAGAGGCTTTTTTTCTAGTTGGACTGATGGCTGTCACCTCTCCAGCCTGGGATTATGTTTGTCTTCTGATTTGGGCTATGTTGGTTAATATCTGTGGCATAATAGTGAGCAATATTTTTTTTTTTTTGAAAAGTAGCCAACTATGACATGATGCATTAGGCCTACTGGTCACCGTCATTCTATAGGCTATGTTTGATTGAACTTCACCTCAAGTAAGCCATCGTTTGTTAGTGTTTGTGGGGTTGCCAAAAGATGACAGCCTCACCCTGATGACAGATAGTAATAAACCTCGTTCTGAGCAAAACTGAAATAAAGGGACTTATTTCATTCGTGCACACCCTTTCAGAAGCAATAATGCTGTAAATGCTAGCACAAACGTGCACGCACAAGCCGACCAAGCCGTTTAAGTGGTCAGGCAATGAGAATTTCTTTCGCATGCCAGGCGAAGGCAGTAGAATTCTAGAACAGTCTATCTTCCAAGAAGAATGTCTAGTAGGCTCATAAGGGAAGAAGCATATCGCGGGCAAGTGGCAACACAGCTGTGAAGTTACTGCAAGGTTCAAAGAGTCCCAAAAAACATTTCGTGAATTAAGCCTAGCCAGTAGCAAAACAAAAGCCAAATGCTGACATTATACGAACGATTGGGAGGCTAGCTGTTTTGCTAACTAGCGCTCCAGGTACGACAGTGATTTGTTTGATTAAACCACGATAAGATAGCCCACAATTCTGACACATAGTGCATTAGAGCTACATAAACAACATACCAATACGAACACTTCGTCAAAGTTTTGCACGACAGATACTTACATTATTTCCTCGCGGTAGGCTTGCACAACAAACTGATAACTAGTCCATTCAGCGCTGCAGGACTGGCCAGCATAACATTTAGGACCCCTTCAGGACCCCCGTCAGCTTGTGTACCAGCGTAAAAGTCTTCATAATAGTCCTAACTGATGCATATCGTTTGAATATGAAAACAGTTTTTTTCTGATCATATCTTCTATGAGCTTGATACTATATCGTCTAAGATTTATATACTTTCTCTCATACAGTTTGACTGAAATTAACAACGTCTTGTCTTAAGACTACACTTTTATCCTGAAGATGTGGGTCACTCAAGGTCACTCTGTCCGAGTCGTCTGTGGTCCGAGTCCACTGTTTGAGTCTGCTGACTGGAAGGGGTTTGGTCTGTGGTGTGACTTCATTCATAAACTTGAAACTGTCTGGTTCCAGGAAGAGATGGATTTTCTTTAAAGATTCGTTTTCTTAAAAATTATGGCTATGTCTCAAATCACGCGCTTGTGTCAGTGCACTGACAGTCAGTGCACAGTGTATAGTGTGGAAAAAATTGAGCACTATGCACTGAGTGCGTTAGGCCTACAATATGCGGCCTTGCCTCCTCCACTTGTGCTTGTTTCCTCGTACCAGGAAATAATACGTCATGATGACATCACTGATAACAACATTATATTTCAATATCTTGCAAAAGCTCAATTGTAAACTCTTTTTCACATTTGCAATTGGGATGGTGAATGAAAAACAGTCCCTCAAAAGTTGTTGTGGCTAGGCTGACAGCTGGGAAACTTAATCGTTTTCTCCCTGGAGAAGGGGCCAGGAGGCGGGGCGAGGAAACAAGCACAAGTGGAGGAGGCAAGGCTGCATATTGTAACGCACTCCTTGTGCCCTCGCTGGAAGTGACGGCTGAGCATGGCATTAGCTCGCCAAAATATCAGTTGGCTACTGTTTACAATGCACAGCATCTGGTGTTTGTATTTCCATTTCTTTCACCCCAAAGGACAACAATCGCACATACAATACTTTGGTTGGCATGAAAAGGTTAGTGTCCCATCAACATTACGACATGACCAAACTCTTCTACTGAACTGAATGCCACATTTCCTCCGTGTCATTGTCAACATGGCGCCGTCCATCATTCAAGCACTGCATTTTTCCACCATTGTTAGGGCATCATCCTGGCACTTTCAGTGCACTGGCTCAACTGAAATTTTCAGCGTGAGCGTCCTACGCCAGGGATGTCAAACTCAGGCCCAGGGGCCAAATTTGGCCCGCGGAGCCATTTTATTTGGCCCGCGAGATCATTTCAAATGTGTATTACAGTTGGCCCACATACACCACAACTGTGAAGCAGAGGCGATTCCTCTTTGAGTACAAGGGAGGCGCAGCCTCCTGTCCAAAATCACGGAGAATAGTATGTAAACTAATGCTTTACACGACTTAATAACATTGCTATTTCAGACCCAGCTTCATAGAAAATGCATGTGCTCAACTTAGAGATGAAACCAATCTGTAATAGGATCCCGAGACTCGCACGAGTTTTTTTCCGCTCATGACAACGCAAGCGAGTCGAGTCTCAATGGACTTCAATGGCATGTGGAATTGTACGCTTTTCCAATGGCAAAATGCTAAACGGTCATTGGCTATTGCCGTGAAATTTTTTTGATTTTGAGACTGAGCCTCACTGGGAGTGAATGGAGAAGAGAGAGGAGGGGGGAGGTACCGGAGACTGAAGCTCCGGCTTGTGATTGGGTGAACCCCGTGTCAGTAGGCTACAGTAGTTGATTTCATTTCGAAATGCGGATATGTTATTAATTTGACTGAGAAGTTTCGTCGTGTAACCAGTGGGGAAGCTATTCATTGCGGTGTACTCCAGTTTTGTGTACATATTCTTGTAAACCTAGTGTTGCGAATAAAGTCTTAATAGTGGCATTATTAGTCCTTATCCTTTTCAATCTCCCAATTCAAAAGTTGAGGTTAACTTGCCTACTTTTTGTTAGGGCTAGCTTGCAAGAAAGCTAAGAGAGCTATGCAAAATGCCAAGCATTGTGGATTAAATTCTGGCGAATTCCAGTCGTCCTTATGAGGAGAAAATGAATATCAAGGAGCAGAGCAGAGCACTGCCTAATATTGACTTGGTGAAAAAGGTAGGGAAGAACAACCGTTTCTTTTGAGCTTTCGTGGTGTCTGATCAACTGGTTAACTGTCCCGTGATAGGCGAGTCCTTGTTTCCTACTGTGGCAATGTCTGGTAAATAATTAAAGATTTTGCGACCTCTTAAGCCGTGCACCCAGTAATGAACAAAGACATAGGCAAAATCAATCACATCAATTATGTGGCGGAGGTAGGCCTAATATAATAATAATAATAATAATAATAATAATAAAACAAGGGGGATAATGATTAATGATTAACAAATTTGTTTCAATAAGAGTCCTTTAGTGTGTGAGGCCACATGTGGCTCAGGACCAATATAAGATGTGTGTCAAAATTGCACCCCCCCCCCCTTTTTTTTTATTTTTTTGCGTTCTGGACATATTGTAATTGAACAGCCTCCCCTGTTTGACAGACTACCAGCCGCCACTGCTGTGTAGTTTATTAAGAGTTGAACATGAAAATGCGTATATCACAGGAATATGAGCGGGCCCAGGCCATTGCAGCTCACACTCAAATTCAACAGAATATGTGCAGGACATTTGAACTATTTGGTTGAATTTAAACATGACCAATTTTAGTCCATTTTTGTAAAAATATACATATCTCTCTCTCTCTCTCTCTATATATATATATATATATATACAGTCCCAAGAAAAAGTTTGTACACCCTTTGAAATTTCTTACATTTCAGTCAAAATTGATCATAAAACATGGTCTGATCTTCCCGGAAATCTCAAGAATGAACAATCAGAGTCTGCTTTAACTAATTCCACACAAACATTTACATGTTATCATATTTTTATTGGTCATAAGGCTATAACATTCACAGGAGAGCAAGGCATAAGTAAGTACACCCTTGCATTAAATAGGTTTTAACCCTCAGTTAGTTGCAATATCCTCAAGCAGACTTGTCCTGTAGTTGCAGATCAGATTAACAAAACAATCTGGATGTATCTTGTCTCCCTCTTCTTTAGAGAACTGCCTCTCGTCAGCAAGGTTTCTGGGATGT
>NC_085877.1:34272129-34287129 GCF_034702125.1 Engraulis encrasicolus
GGACAACTCTAACAGCAGGAGGTGTGACCAACCTGTAATTATTGGCGGAGAGGGCACACCTCCACAACAACATCAGCTGATTTCTAAGCACATCACTCATCAACATCACAGTGACCCTCTGATGAAGACGGAAGTAACACAGTCGAAACATGTCAGGTAAAAGATAAAAACTTTTACATGTCTTAAGGCAAAAGAAAACCTTAAGTGTATTCAGTAGCCTTGAATACAGTAGCCTTGGTTAATCTGCAAACCTCAAAATCACTGTGTTTGGGTAACCATTCTAAGGTGCTGTTTATACATACCTGGGTATTTTGATAAACAAACATTTTGCTTAGCAAAATATTTTCGTTCACATCAAAGGCAAATACGCATATATGTGCTGTTGATAGCTGTCATAAATACGTTAAGCCTGTGGGCCGTAAGTAGTGACATTCAAGTAGCCTATCCGTTTATCTCTGTTTATATACAAACGCTAACCGGAGATTTAAAAAAATCTCCACTTTTGCCTGAGTTTTTTTGGAGCTTCGTTTATAGAGGGAAAACCTTTGTTTGTTTGTGAACGAAAGGCACATCCGAAGGGGAAGGTCTGCGCATATCAAAATACCCGGGTATGTATAAACGGCACCCAAGAATGTCAGGTGATATAAAAGTCATCTTTCTTGTAAAGGCACTGAGGGCCCACTGAAACAGCTTGGCAGGCCACATGTGGCCCCTGGGCCTGAGTTTGCCAACCTCTGCTCTACCCTCTCCAAGGACTCTACTTTGCTTTACCCCTATCCTAGCTTTCAAAACATATTACAGAAACAGAGACTGCTACTTGCAGACGAATACGTGAAAAGATAAATTGATAGGAGAGAAGTCAGACCAACAGATAGACAAGACAAACAGATAGACAGACCGTTCAAAATGACTGAGTGACAGAGAATCCAAAGAAACCCCCCAAAAAACCCAAAAAACCCAAGGACACAAAGGCAGACAGCTGAAAAAAGACCCAGACAGAAAGTCATAGTATTTGAATGTCTGTAAGACACTCAGAGATGACACCACAACCAAAGTCTGTATAAGTGCCCTGCAGAACTTAGACACTTGTGTTGCTTCACATTGCTCTACCTCTTTGCGGCTGCCTTTCAAAACGTATCACACAGGCACACAAGAGGGCTGGTGGTGACACAGACGTCAGCTACGGTAAATGACACCCTCTTGACTCGAGAGTCCCAGAGCCTGTAAATCCTTCGGCATGACTGACGTCCCGTCCTCTCCCCCCTGTCACTAATTTCTCAGTCGAGATGCAGAGAATTATGACTGGAATTAGACGAAGGAGGGTTGCAAGGATGGGGAATGGAAGGAAGGTGGGCTGCTTTGGAGGTGTGTGTGTGTGTGTGTGTGTGCGTGTGTGTGTGTGTGTGTGTGTGTGTGTGTGTGTGTGTGTGTGCGTGTGCGTGTGCGTGTGTGTGTGTGTGTGTGTGTGCGTGTGCGCGTGCGTGGTGGATGGGGTGGTGGGGTGGTGTGGCAGTCCCTCTTGGGGAATTCAAACTTATTATCGGTGACAATTTGACAGCGCCGAGCGGCTCGGATGAAGAAATGAAAGGCGAGGAGTGAAACCGTGCTCAAAAATTGCAGTTAGAAAAGAAAGACAAAAAAACTTTGGGAACAAGGGAAAAAAGAGGTAATTTGATTAACATCAGAGACAGCAGAGGTCACGTCATTGGGCATGAGACAAAGAAATCAAGCTGACATTTAAACCATGTCTGCCTTTTTTTCTTCCTATTTAATATGTTGATTTGTATAAGGTAAAACTGCAATTCAATTAATTACTCCGTTTTAAACTTCCAGTTCAGTAGGTGAGAAGACTGTAGCCTCATTTCTTTATTTCTTGACCGGTAAAAGTGAAAAACAGTGGGTCATCCCTTTCAAAGTCATGCGTAATAGCTGGGCCGCTGACAGCTTTTGCTGGGCCTGCAGGGCAAAGTCATCTTGAAAGGCCCCCTCATCCAATACATACAAAGTAATTAAAACTCAATTCTGGGCCTCCTCTTTCCCTACGCCCGGGACAAATGTTCCCTTTGCCGATCCCCCTTGTCATCTTCCCTACATACAAGTCAAATGAGAAGCCTCATTAAAACCTTCTCACTAGGTCCTTCAACATTGGTCGTGATGTGCGCCATCTTACGCAATACTTTACTTCCTAAGGCCAAGACACCCTATCTACTCTAGGTTTACAAAAGGAAAGTGACTGTAGCTAAGTAACCTGAGTGCAGTCAGTCCAAACTCATGACCAAACATCATCGCATCATCAAGCATTAATGTCTTCAATTAATTACTCTGTGTTAAGCTTACAGTATAGTAGGTACTTTATTTCTTGACCAGTGAAAGTGAAAGACAGTGGGTCATCCCTTTCAAAGTCAGGCGTACAAGCAAGCAGGGCCACTGACAGCTTTTGCTGGGCCCAGGGCAAAGTCATCGGAAAGGGCCCCTCACCCAATACATATACAATACAATGTAATTAAAACCCGATTCTGGGCCTCCTCTTTCCCTACGCCCGGGACAAATGTCCCTTTTGCCCGTTCCCCCTTGTCAGCTTCCCTACGTACATGTCAAATGAGAAGCCTCATTTAAACCTTCTCACTAGGTCCTTCAACATTGGTCTTGGTGTGCGCCATCTTGCGCAAAACTTTACTTCCTAAGGCCAAGACACCCCATCTACTGTAGGTTTTACAAAAGGAAAGTGACTGTAGCTAAGTAACCTGACTGAGTGCAGTGAGTCTTTTTTTTTTAAGGTGCCTTATGCAACACACGGACGATTTGAGAAAAGAGGCAGGGGGTGGAAAGGGGTGGTGGTTCGGTATAAACAACAAACAAACTCATGACCAAAGCGGCGTATCATGGAGCATTAATGTCTTTAAGCACACCTCATCAAACACACTTAGAGCAAATTAGCCGCAGTTACAATACTCTCTGGAAAGGCAGTCACAAGCAATTAGGGGGACTGATGGCAAATTAGGGAGAAATTATCACGCTATCTGACTTGCACGATGGTTGTGGAAGGCTGACTGGCTGGGTGGGTGGGTGGGTGGCCATGGGAGGGGCGGGAGGGTGGGTTGGGCTTTGGGTGTATGGGGGTGGGAAGGGGGGGCGGGTTGGGCTGACTGTGGGTGAGGTGGGTGGGTGTATGGGAATGGGAAGGGGGGGGACGGGTTGGGCTGACTGTGGGTGAGGTGGGAGTGAGTGGGGGAGCGAACCAACGGCACGCACCACTGCCGTCACTTCGTCAATAGCGAGCGCGCGGTCTCTCTCCGGGGACACGTATACAGTAGACTATGGTACTTCACTCCTCCCCATAGCAATCGCCAGGGAGACACCAACTCTGATGCGATCCACCCACCCACCCTCATCGTCGTCACGCCTGGGGATAGCAAGGGAACATGGAGGAGGAGGTGGAGGAGAGGAGTGAAGGAGAGAGAGAGAGAGAGAGAGAGAGAGAGAGAGAGAGAGAGAGAGAGAGAGAGAGAGAGAGAGAGAGAGAAACAGTAGCAGAGTGAAACTTTCCATGAAGGAGCAAAAGTAGTTTGTTAGCTGAGTGACTTTTTAAACAGTTTGTGAAAGAAAGAAAAAAGTCTTGGCCTAAGGTTTCTATGTGCGCTTGTATGAGGTAGTATGTTTTTTGAAGTTCGTGTGTGTGTACCACTGCAAGAGCGTGGGACAAAATAGCAATTACTGCTTTGACATGCTACAATAGCTTTAATAGTCTTATTCCAATATAATGTCATTACAGGACATAAATTAAAGCCGGGCTAAAAAAATAAATAAAATAAAATCACTTGCATTTAGAAATATGTGTTAGGCTGCATCCTCTTTGGTGGACCAGACGTGGTGCAAGACAGGCCGGAAGAAAGAGAAACAGGCTACAAGAAACGGAGAAATAAAAAAACGTGAATGAAAATGTGTGAAATAACAAAGATGTGACATTAACTACAATGATTTGTCATGAAAAAGGGTAAATATTGTTGCCTACATTGTATAGCCCACTTGGTTCTAGCTCAAGTGAGTTTATTTCAGGCACATCACCAAATCAGTGTATGCCGCCGTGCATACAGCACATTTCAAGAGAATTGGGTATGGCAACACCAGTGTGTATTTTTGGAACATTGGTGTTTATGTAACAATCTCAAAGCTAGCTGTCAAATAAGATTGTGTGTGTGTGTGTGTGTGTGTGTGTGTGTGTGTGTGTGTGTGTGTGTGTGTGTGTGTGTGTGTGTGTGTGTGTGTGTGTGTGTGTGTGTGTGTGTGTGTGTGTGTGTGTGCGTGCGTGTTTGTGTGTGTGTGCGCGCGCGCGTGTGTGTGTGTGTGTGTGTGTGTGTGTGTGTGTGTGTGTGTGTGTGTGTGTGTGTGTGTGTGTGTGTGTGTGTGTGTACGTGTACGTGTGTGTGTACGTGTGTGTGCGTGTGTGGTGCACACACATGTGCATGTGTGTGAGAGAGAGTGTGAATGCACGTCAGGGCTGTGTGGGTACCAACGATTCAATAATTCAAGACTGTACTGAATAAAATTTGACTCTCTTAGAGTGTTGTATCCACACTACAAAACTGAACTGTTTCACTTAAAAAAACACAACTAAATTTACACTAAAAATGTTACTGTCTTCACACATTTGCGTCAGAGTTTAGCCTAATGTAGTGTACACCTCACAGTACATAGGGCTGGGACAAAAAAAAAAACAGGCCGGACATTGTCAGTCAAGATTGGTCCGCCAGGCAGTGAGCGCGACGGTGGAGCCTGGCTGAGACAATATTTTAGTCATCTATTTAGTCCTCTAGTCAGCTATTTTGACCACAACAGCCAAAATAAATGAATATTTTAAACCAGGGGTCCGTATCTCGAAAGCGCCTTTGCTAACGACGGTAGCAACGTCCTTCGCAAGAGCGACTCAACTCTCTCTCGACAGCGACGCTCACCACTAAATTCAAGGGAATGGTAAAACGGTCTTAAGACGGTCTTAAGACGGTTAGCAACGACAAGAATCGAGAAACGGACCCCTGATCAATATCATCAACAGTCTACCGGGCAAATGCCCTGAAAGCCTTATGGCCGATCCAGCCATGATAGTGCAGCACAGTGCCCATAGGCGTGCACAGATAGGGGCTAGGTGGTGCTAAAGCACCTGCCCCTTCGCCCTACTGGACAAAATGCCCTTTTTGAAAGCTCTTTTTGGGGAAGTTTTTTTTATCACAATGTACTTTTTACATGATAATCTACAAATGCTTGACAATCAAATGCATGTGACAATACTGCTCCGATAATAAAAATATAGCCTCTTGTAATGCACCCACCTGTTCCCCACCCCCTTCAGCACCTGCCCCCTATAAACTGTCTGTGCACGCCACTGACAATGCCCATGCAGCGTGCGTGGGGAGAAAGCGTGGCGAACGAAGGGAGAGAAATCCTGCGCACGGCACACGGCTTTGTGTCACAGCCAGCCGCTGACATCTGGTCCATTTGCAAGTCAGCCGGAGATCCTTGGATTATGCGCTTACAAGAGTATTGCCGTATCTCATTTAACAACATAATCATCTTACCGAGCGAGCAGCGATGCAACGTTTCATCCCAGCCGATTTATAAAGCCTGGCAATTGCTATCTGTCTTCATTCACCCCCGTCAGACAGTCTGTCTGTCTGTCTGTCTGTCTGTCTGTCTGTCTCTTAAAACTCGCTGTCATGCCGTGCCATTTCTCTTCTTCTCTCGCCCTCTCTCGCTCTCTCTTTCTCTCCCACGCACACGCGCACACACTATGACTATCCATCCTTTGTTTCTTATTTCTTATTCTCTGTGTTTGTCTGTCACCTACATTTTCCAATTCAACACCAAATTTGCTGTGTCTGAAATACTTAATACTTTTTATTGTACAATTCTTCAACACACTTCATAGCAAGTTACTTTCACTTTGATTTCAGCATGTTTTTCCCCCTCAAGGTCACCTTGCCTTCCCACACAAACAAACTGACAAATGAAAGAAAGAAACAAACAAACAGACATTGTTGCAGAGACTAGCACAATAAACATTTCATCAAGGACTCAATAATGGCCTGCGGACAGTTTGTAGAAAGGTGAGAGTAAGAGAGAGAGAGAGACAGAGAGAGAGAGAGAGAGAAAGAGAAGAGAAGAGAAGAGAAGAGAAGAGAAGAGAAGAGAAGAGAAGAGAAGAGAAGAGAAGAGAAGAGAAGAGAAGAGAAGAGAAGAGAAGAGAAGAGAAGAGGTGGAGACAGAGAGAAAGCAATCGCAAGCGCAGATGACAAACAAAAGGAATGCAAGGTCAGAGCCTTCCAGCTCACGGCCTTGGAGATATCTGGAAATGTATTGCCATACATTACACAGGCACCCAAGACCCAAAGAATTCACCTTTCCAGGCAAGGCAAAATGCAGTGCAAAATGTCACCTGGGGTTATGACTTGGGATGCCGCTATTGAATACGCTGTACGCTGCAATTCAAATCCTGCACACTTATATAAGCGGTAACACTTTATAATAATGTCTGCTTATAAAGCATTAATAACACTTAGTAAATAATGAACAAATGATGAACAAAATATGAACAAATGTTTGTAAATGACTTGGAAATGTTCATCAAATATTAACAAATTGTTTGTAAATGAGTAAAAGTAGCCTGTTAAAAGGTTTGCAAAATAAAACATTATTTGTAGATATTTTATGAAGCATGAATAAAATGTAGTTAATAATAAAAAAAACATTGATGTTTCTGTTCTGCAGGGTTATTTTTTATTCAAATGAAGGCCTATGCAGTTGTCAACCACTTCCCTCCATGCTTGTGAATGAGCTTGTTGATGGTGAAGTGCATTTCCAATGCAATTGTATTTTTGCAGTATTTCACACATACTGTACGTGCAGCGTGCCCTGATCAGTGACTTCCGATAAACTTTTTAGAAGATATGCATTTTAATAACAATTATAAATGTAAAGTATACTTGGTCATTGCATACAAATATATGCTGATTCTGTCCTCAACCTTCGTGTCTTGTGAGGCATTTTAAACAGCCCATATAATCACTCCACCTCCATACATCTCTACCGTCAACAGTGCTCCTCGTCTATTGGTCCTTTGAACATACCTATAGCTTATGCATAAACAATATTAATGATATTCTACACAGCATTTCATGTTTACGTTATATCCATACATAATGGTATCTTTGCATATGGTAGCCTACCATTGCAGCACCTTGACAACCAAGATATTCTTTGTTTGTATATAAAGACTCGGAAGACCTCAGACTGTGATTCTGACTATTTTCATTGGCTACCTTGAAAGCTCATTGCTCCAAGGTAACATTTTTGCTATTTATTCTGCCTAAAGTCGTATCCACCATTTTCTGTGCCTCTTTTGGATCAATTCTCTCGATACATTTGACACCTTTGCATGTCTTCCAACCACTAAATACTAGTGAGTTATGGAAAGCTATGTAATATATTACTTTGACAAAATAATTAAAGTAGTTCCGGCTTAAAATTGAATTTAAGTCTAACTAATAACCCATGGCCTATTGCAAAATTTAAAGGGCCTACTTCTCTGCCCCTGAAGCAAACAGTGCAGAGGCATTTCATTCTGAAACATTATGAAACATTTAATGGACTGAACTTCCGCCTGTAGGGGAAATACCTTGAGAGAGAGAGAGAGAGAGAGAGAGAGAGAGAGAGAGAGAGAGAGAGAGAGAGAGAGAGAGAGAGAGAGAGAGAGAGAGAGAGCACACAGAGGCAAGGTGCATTATGCCTTTTGGCCATGGTACACATTTTACACACAATTTAAGTGGGCCAGGTTTTGGCAGCCACCGTCTGAGGGCGAAGCTTGCCTGCATTACACGCTTATGAAGATGCCATCAGAGATGAGGGGAGTCCAATATGCAGGGACGGATCACAACTTCCTGGGCCCCAGGGCCAGACATCAAGAAATGCCCCCCATGGGACATGGATCCAAAAGATTTAGCGAAGGTGTTATTAGGCCTACAGCCTTTCTTGCTGGTAGCGTGGAGCTCTCCTCCGAGAAAGTGTGAAAATGTTGTAGTTTGAAGTGCTATTTCAACACAATCAGAATATAAGTATAGATCAATAATGAAATGTTTTTGTAGCACAGAGTCTTGGACTTCTTCCGGGCCCCCTTAACCTCTTGGGCCTGTGGGCCTGTGCCCAGTAGGCCTGTTCAGTAACCCATCCTTGAGGCAACTTGGGGTAGATTCTTGCTGATGCCATCAACCCTGAGCTCAGCTGCATGCATGTCTCCTTCCGGCATAGAGCTCGAAAGTGACGTCACTTCCCCCAATCTCATGGGACCTCAACGGCGTTTTTAGCCGAAAATTGTAACTTTTCAGAAAGCTGTGTTTCTTCACATTTTTCATGCCGACGGCCTCGGAACAAAACATTGATATTTCTGCATGAATAATCTTTATCTAGCCTCTTAAACAGCATATTTGTGGCCCAGCGCATATCATGACTGAGATCAGCAGCCCCTCCTCCTGCTCCTCATCCCGCCTTGCCTCCTTCACTATCTCCTCCTCCTCCTCCTCCTCTTCCTCCTCCTCCTCCTCCTCCTCACTTTCAGATGCCACTCTGTGTGTGTGTGTGTGTGTGTGTGTGTGTGTGTGTGTGTGTGTGTGTGTGTGTGTGTGTGTGTGTGTGTGTGTGTGAGTGTGTGTGTGTGTGTGTGTGTGTGTGTGTGTGTGTGTGTGTGTGTGTGTGTGCTGGATAATGTAGGAGCAGTTAGACCAGAAAAGGCTGCACTCTGTTGTTTATTCTCTTAACTAAAATGTTTAATGTACCATGTCCAGGTTACGGTGTGTGTGTGTGTGTGTGTGTGTGTGTGTGTGTGTGTGTGTGTGTGTGTGTGTGTGTGTGTGTGTGTGTGTGTGTGTGTGTGTGTGTGTGTGTGTGTGTGTGTGTGTGTCTGTGTGTGTGTGTGTGTGAGTGTGTGTGTGTGTGTGTGTGTGTGTGTGTGTGTGTGTGTGAGTGTGTGTCTGTGTGTCTGTGTGTGTGTGTATGAGAGAGACAGAGAGAGAGCGAGAGACAGAGAGCGAGAGACAGAGAGCGAGAGACAGAGAGCGAGAGACAGAGAGCGAGAGACAGAGAGCGAGAGAGAGAGAGCGCATGCAGGCTCAAAAGGTATTCAGTGGCTTCATTGATGCATACTGTCCATTCATCTTTCCCATTTACCAAAAGCAAAACCAGAAATATTCTTAAAGGTGCACTGTTTAATGTTTTAGTAGTTTATTTCCAGAATTCATGCTGCCCATTCACAAATAATTTTCATGAATATTTACCACCGACATCCAATTTTAAGTATGACTGTGAACATTGCAAATTTTAAACACGAAAAGGGGGATCCTCTTCATGTTGCGCCATTTTAAATTTCCACAAATGGGCATTTTTAGCTGCAGAACTTACACTGCTCTACTTTGGCCATACCAGTAAAAATTGGTTCATTATTTAGTAATTATTTATGAAAAGATCAAATTTTTCAATGGGCAGCACAGCAACAAGCAATGAGCTACGAGCAACAAGCAGCATCGTTGTAGTACCTAATCTCACCACCATCCTACACAGTGCACCATAGAGGTAGAAAATAACACTAGAGAGGACCCCGTCCCCCTTTTTACGGCAATCTGTAGCGGCCATTATCTGTAGGTAGATCAGAGAAATGGAAATTAACGGAGAACGAGGCTCACCTCTGTCAAAAATGGCTTAATCATGTGAAAATGTCCATCAACACACTATACAAGGACAATAGTTGAAGTGTGTTGCTAACTATGTTCATAAAAGATATTATTTGATTTTTAAATGTATTTTATCGACTCATATGATTTAAGTAGATATTTAGCCTGACATTTCAAATCTGGTCTTTGATTAAAGTGTTACTTCATATTTACACAGTTTTAGTTAATTTCTTGGCAGGGGTGGGCGTGTTCTCCATTGACTTGCATTGCCTGAAAGTACCTACACTACCTACGGAAGTTGGGAAGCTCCAGCTGCCATTTCCCAGTGCTGTTGCAAATTGCTGTGTCCTCTCTAGTGTTATTTTCTACCTCTATGCAGTGCACCTTCGAGACCACCTGCTTACAGTTTTTCTCAATTGGTTTTGTAAATTTCTCACAACAGAATAATGATTCTCAAAAGTCTTTGTTCAATTGTGACGTCCTGGTGTCACCTGTGTACATGGTCAAATCAGTTTCTCATTGTTTTCGGCATATAGCAAATGCTCTCGTCCACCATGCCATGGCTGTGTACAATTCTCAGTGATTTCATACATGATCAATTGCTTTTGTCACATCACTCAAAAAGTTGTGTCACTGAATGCATGAAACTATCTCGATCTTATCTGATCAATGTAAAAAAAAACTGAATGTACAACATTTCCCATCCAATCTAAACAACATTTCGCTTCAGAAAAGATCCTCAAGAGTGTACTATTCAATTGACAACATGAGAAATTGATTTCACTAGCTTGTCCATACACTATGACACAATGACTAACTATTTTGCTGGCGCTGATATGTTCATTGACACAAAAAACTTGGTTTTGAAAGACAAATAAGGGTTTTGAGCAAGAGACTCGGTTTTGCAGGTTATCCACCGTGTTTTGCCATTTGTTAAAGCTGTTTTGAGAATGAATATTATGTTTTGCAAATTGCGAGAGAGATTCGAGAAATGTACAAAACCAATTGAGAAATACTGTAATCATAAAGCCACAACTACCCACAGTCTCTCTCTCTCTCTCTTTCTCTCTCTCTCTCTCTCTCTCTCTCTCTCTCTCTCTCTCTCCCAAACACATACTTCCCACAAGCAGTAGACTTATTTACAATGTTTTGTTTGGACTTCATGTTTTATTTAGACAGAACACCTCACGTCTTCTTTTATTCTGGGTTTTTTTCCCCCCTACAGCTCTCCTTCTTGCCATCTCTTTGCAGTAGGAATCCGATACCACCCCTCTGAACCAAGAAATAAAAGAAAAATAAAAGATTTGTTTGGGCAGACAGAGCTTGTCAATATGTTTCACTGTGGACAGCTAAATAACCACTGCTAGTGTGTTTTAAAAAAACGTTATGAATCATTAACTAGAACACAATCAGAACGTAACGAGATCTTTGTAAAATTCTTGTGATGAAATATTGTTTATAAAAACAGCATGAAGTGCTCATTTTAAAACTCCAAAGATGACCGTATATACTACATAGGGATCCATCCATATAACATTTTATCAGTGCTCCCACACCTGACCCACTGTACAAAAGATTTCTCATGATTTTTTTTTTCTCATGATTTTTTTTTTCTCAACCCACTTAAAGTAAATTGGATTTCATGAAACATTAATGACCCATTCAAGTAGGTGGGGGAGCTGGGATGAAAAAAAAAAAATCCCCAACCCATTAAATTCTCAATCATGAGTGCAGAGCCGGTTGAAGATGGGCCTGAGAGGGGTACTGTGTGCTTTTCGTGATGTATTTGGCATGATAACATGAGAACAGGTTACGGCACTCGCTCCTGCCATTAGCAACATACCGCGTGTGTAACTGTGTGTGTGTGTGTGTGTGTGTGTGTGTGTGTGTGTGTGTGTGTGTGTGTGTGTGTGTGTGTGTGTGTGTGTGTGTGTGTGTGTGTGTGTGTGTGTGTGTGTGTGCAGGCCTCCCGGCAGGGGGGCAAAGGGGTAAGTTGTCCTGGGTCCAGGGAGATAGAGGGCCCGGAATTACATTGTATGTATTGAGTAGGGGGCCCTTTCAGATGACTGCGCGCGCACGCATGCAGGCTATCAAGTACTTACTTGCCATTAGTAACATACTGCTATCTTGCATGGAGAGCTGTTCGCAAGGCAACAGAGAGAGAGAGTGGCAGATGTTCGTATTGCATTTTGTTGATGGATAATGGAGCTTTAGTGCAGCATTTAAATGGATTTGGGGGGGAAAGGTATTTATTTTGTAGATGCAAAATTGAGCTTGATATGCATTTATGGCATACTGTGGCAATTGCATGGAAAACTGATGAGACTAGAAAAACTCAGCTATGATTACATGCACAAAACATTATTTGTCAACATTAAGTTTAAATCCAGTTGCGGAATATTCGGGTTACATGACGGGTGCTATTTTGACACTAATTTTGATGCAGAGCACATACTTTTTATTCACATTTACAAGCCTGTCTTATTGTGGTGTAAATATGACTTCAGACAAGTTTGGCTTTGTAAGAATGTTACATATACTGTATAGTCTTCTGCTAGCTTGTCTTGGAAAAGTAGAAATCCCTTTGCGGACCGCCTGAGCTCTGTCGCGGACCATTAGTGGTCCCCGGACCACACTTTGAGAATCACTGGTCTAGTGGGTAAACAGAATACTGGCATCAATCCAATTAAAATCAGACTATTCTTTCCTTGCATGTTTTTTTGCACTTTATATTCTTCAAATACAGTACATCCCACAAAAAATGCTTGTGCATGTTTCAGATATCTAGTACATGCAACTGTTGTTGTTGTTGTTGTTGTTGATGTTGATGTTGTTGATGTTGTCCTTCTTCTTCTTCTTCTTCTTCTTCTTCTTCTTCTTCTTCTTCTTCTTCTTCTTCTTCTTCTTCTTCTTCTTCTTCTTCTTCTTCTTCTTCTTCTTCTTCTTCTCCTTCTTCTTCTTCTTCTTGACGCTGCACTTGTTCCACAAAAAAGGTGAAAAGCTACGCCGGCACACCTGGATGGAGGGAGGGAAAAACTAGGTGACAGATTGAGGTAGCAGACCACAGCTGGTGGGAGGCCATTTTGAACAGGGCTCTGCAATTATCTCAACATGCTGAACACCCATCGCAAAGCGGACGAGGATAAGGAGGAGGATGAGTAGGTGGAGGAGAAGGAGATAGAGGAGGAGAAGATGGATGGATGAGGGGAAGAGGAGCAGAGTAGTGGAGAAGGAAGGGGAGGAGGAGAAGGGAGGTGTTGGACGAGGGGAGGAGAGGAACGAAAGCCTTGGAACCAGTACAAAAAAAATGGTTCACTCTCAGGCCTTATCCCACATCTGTCCCTATCAATCCCTACCCCACCCACCACCACCCTCCTCCTCCCTATCAGCCTTGAAACGCATCTGGGGAATACCCGTTAGGGAAGGGAGAGAGAATGGGAGAGGGGGGAAGCCTCTCCAAGTTGGCACTGCCGTCTTCTGCTGTGATTGATGCTTCACATTAAAAAAAATGCTCCTTACACGCAAAGATACCCACAAACAAGCAAACAATTTGTTTTGAGAACGGGATCCCACCAACCGACCAACTGAAACTCTTATCAAACAAACAATTTAAATGAAGAAGTGCTGATGCAGAAAAAGATAATGGAATAAAAAGGATGTAATTGTGTTCTACAGTAAGCATATGAGTTGCAATCAGTTTGACATTTTATTACACGTGTATGTAGCTTTTTTTGCATATGACATATTTTTATTGTGTGTGTGTGTGTGTGTGTGTGTGTGTGTGTGTGTGTGTGTGTGTGTGTGTGTGTGTGTGTGTGTGTGTGTGTGTGTGTGTGTGTGTGTGTGTGTGTGTGTGTGTGTGTGTGTGGCAGAGGTTGTATGCCTGAGTGGCTACTCCCATTTTACTGGATTGTATGTTTTCTTATCTGCCCAGGGACTGCAGATGGAAATTAGCTATTAGCTATAATCTGGTGCAGGTCATCTTTTTACTATTTAACTAATGTACTTTGCACATGGTCCCTGATGAAATAAACCAATAAACTAAACTAAACTAAACGTATGGCAGTTAGCAGTCTTAACCTGTGCAACATTCAGTAGTGATATGTACTTAGGCTGCAGAGAGAAGTAGATGTGAACACCTTATCTGCTCATCATACACACAAACTGTATAACACTGTAAGCTATAAGCCGGTGTGTGTGTGTGTGTGTGCATGGGTGCCGCGAGGGGGGGGGGAGGTGGTACAGATTCCAAGGGCCCAACAGCACTGACAGGGCCCTTGGAAGGATACTGATAACATAATTTGTCATTTTGGGGGCCCAACATTTGAATCTTTCATGGGGCCCAACATTTTTAGCGGCGCCCCTGTGTGTGTGTGTGTGTGTGTGTGTGTGTGTGTGTGTGTGTGTGTGTGTGTGTGTGTGTGTGTGTGTGTGTGTGTGTGTGTGTGTGTGTGTGCGTGCGTGTGTGTGCGTGCGTGTGTGTGTGTGTGTGTGTGTGTGTGTGTGTGTGTGTGTGTGTGTGTGTGTCTGTGTGCGTGTGTGTGTGTGTGTGTGTGTGTGTGTGTGTGTGTGTGGGTGTGTGTGTGCACTTTCTCAAGTGAAACTCCAGAGCTGGTGTGTGAATGTGAGACAATGTTGAGTCAATATACTGTACAGTTAGTAGTTCTGATATTGGGCTATTCAAGTTTTTTTTGGTGCGTAAGTTCAGGGCCGCTGCTAAGGTTTTGGAGGGCCTAACTGTTCAGGAGGCCCCCCTCATAATTAAGTAATAATAATAATAATAATAATAATAATAATAATAATAATAATAATAATAATAATAATAATAATAATAATAATAATAATAATAATCAAACTAATACATATCTGTTCTGTAATAAATATTATTCTTGACGTTTTTTAGTAAATCGCAATTTAAGAGGCCCCAATTTTGGGGGCAAAGTGGTTTGTGCCCTAAGTACTCTGCGCACTCTGCCTATGTGTAGCAGCGGCCCTGCATCAGGTAATTGACAGACAGTAGTAAGTTCTGTGACAGGCTTCACACAGGAAGCGGGAAATCAGATATGCTCTGCAAGTGGAAGATAAAAAAGGGAAACCCAGGTATAGTGTGATGTTTGAAGAAAGAAAATGTAAAAAAAAAATATTTTTTTAAAGCTCCCAATTACTTTTTGGTAAGCATTCCCACGTGCTCGTGTCAACTTCTAAAAAAACATCTTAGGAATGTTAATTGGTTTCTCTGGTTCTAATGTGACACGTAAGCACCCATATGCTTTGCTAAAGCTCCAGA
>NC_085877.1:34294629-34302129 GCF_034702125.1 Engraulis encrasicolus
AATATAACTATTTATATGCATTATCAAGTACATGAATGTAAACCAAACCAACAATGGGGTTCTCTAAAAATATAGAAGTGCAGGTCTTCAGAAATGGAGTTAGGGGGTTTTGCATCTGAACTCTTCACATATACAATTGGCACTATGCATACACATTCACTGAATGCACTCACCTTAGTGCAAACATCTAATAAGGGATCTACTGCTTGAGAAGTGATAACATAAAATATTGTACAATATCAAAATACGAGACATATAATAGACTAATATTAAAAGAAGCTGCCAGGAAACAGAAACATACTGCACTATCCATTTATATTAAAACAAAAAGCGCAAAAGTAATAGAGGCCAGGGTGAAAGAGATTTCTGAAAGAGCTTTATTTGAAAAGATCATGTACATAGGAAATGTGATGTGTAAGATGTGAGACAGCGTGGTCACATCACAATCCCCTGCTTTCATTATCATTTAATAGCCATTTTATTGGAGGGGCTTGGACATGTTCTGTCCTGGGGAACGTTGAACATCGACTTAGTGTCTGGGGATTGCAGTCTAGGTGAGCACTGTGCAAAATCTGAGTACTCTAAAAAAATGCTTTTTCAACAATCTCTGCTGTAGGAAGATGGTGGCTAATAGTGAGTGACAAAGACATGATGTGCATCTGAAACTCCATGACTGTAACTATAAACCGTGTTCATGTTTTCCCAAAACATCAAAAGATATACAAATGTTTCTAAATTATTAATACTCGCGCATACTACATACATGTAGTAGATCCTATGTAGTAATGGACTCAATGGAGAGCAATTAAGCATTGATGCAGTGTGCAAATGAGTTATTAATGTACAGCCGTCTTGTGATAAATACTGTATAACTCTTAATGGATGTGTTAGTAACACTGTGGGGAGTACTGTGTTCTTGTAGAGTGAGGGTTGAAAGGGGGTGGGGACAGGGCTGGACTGGGGGGAGGAATAGGGACTGGGCACTTTTGGCTTAAAGGGCCCCCTCATAATTGGTGGCACAGAACTGACTCACGGGTGGGCCCTGCATCCTCATGGGCCCCTATTTTCAGAGATGTTAATATAATAAAGCCCCTTTTTTTACATTTCTGAAAATAGGGGCCCACGAGGGTGCAGGGCCCCCCGGGAAATGCCTGCTATGCCAGATGGCCAGTCCAGTCCTGGGTGGGTTGAGATTCTGCCATTAGTTAATGGTACCCAGACACGAACTGTGAGTAACTGTCTTGGTATGCTTTCATAAAACAATGCATGCAACATCAAGACACATTACTTTGTGATAGATCATGAAATTAGTTCAATACAACAAAGACAGAAATGATCATATCCACAAATACTCATCCTTTTGGTCTAATAAATCACACATGCACACGCACACACGCACATACGCACACACGCGCGCTCGCTCGCACGCACGCTCGCACGCACGCACGCACGCACGCACGCACGCACGCACGCACGCACGCACACGCGCGCACACACACACACACACATGCACACACATTGTAGTGAACTGATATACAAAGCCAAAGAATGTACTGGACTCCTTCCACCATTTCCCAAGAATTCACCCAGGGATCAAACTCCAATAACATTTCTTTTTCTCTTCTTCAACCCTTTTTCTCCCTTTCTTTGTCAAATAAAATATGTGGCGCACGGACGTATAAATCCACAGAAAGCCATCAAAAGCCACTCCTCCACAGTCAGCTAAAGAGCAATAATGGAAGATGGTGGGTATAGACTGCCGGTTTTCCTTTACCCTTAACCCAACGAGTTATCCAGGGGTGCATTCCAATATGTGGCCTCCTGTCCTTTGTGCTTGTGGCCTTGCCCTGCCTCCTGACCCCACCTCTGTGGAGAAAACAATTAAGTTTCCCAGCTGTCAGTCTAGCCATTCACCATCCCAATTGCAAATGAGAAAAAGACTTTACAATTGAGCTTTTGCAAGATATTGAAATATAATGCTGTTGTTAGTGATGTCATCATGACATATTACTTCCTGGTACGAGGCCACAAGCACAAGTGGAGGAAGCAAGGTTGCATATTGGAACGCACACCAGGCCTGTCAAAGCAAAGCAGGCAGACAGGGAAATTGTCAAGGTCCCCCAGCTGAAATGGCCTCCCTGGTAATGTCTAATTGTGCACTTGTGCTCAAATAACAGCAATGACGACATTGTAAGTGAGGCAGAAGAGTATCCCTAAATTCAGTGACCTAAAAGTGCAAAGGTACTGCTGTCAAAATCTCTCTCGACGGGGGCAATCCAATTGTTTGAAGAGAATACAAGGGGCCCCATTTCCCTCTTTGCTCTGGGGCCACAAAATACCTTGCAACTTGAAACAGCCCTGCAGTCAGCCAGCCTTTGGTTATCCAGGAGACTTCAGCCATGATGGACACATGGCCGGTTTTTACCAATAGGCAGATTACGTAATTGCCTAGGGCCCCACCAAAGTCTGTAGGGCCCCCAACAGCCAGCCCTGCCATGGTAAATACCAGCAAAACTCATCCAAGGGGGCCCTATGACTATATTTCGCCTAGGGCCCCCAAATAGGTCGAACCGCTGCTGCATGGACACTTCAGATGGAAGGCGCACGGTGGATTTGGGAAGGTATAACAGGAGCTTACCACCAGGCTCTGGGTATATGACTTCACATTTACCTCTTAAACGGCTGCTCCGTCTCCATTATTATCATCCAATTTTATGCAGAACGTAGGGGTGACCTTTGTTGGTTTATTTCATATGATGGAGGTCTAGATCTGACCTTGCCGGAGATATCACTAGAACCAAGTGCTTATGTTGTCTTAGATAGAAGGACTGAAAGGATTCATCACTTATAGTAAAACCCATGGAAGAAAATAAAGACAAACACTCACTATCAGGGCCGCTGACAGCTTTGTCTGGGCCCGGGACAAAGTAATCTGAAAGGGCCCCAAATTCAGTACAAACAATGTATTGAGGACCCAATTCTGTGCCCTGTTTCTCCCTGGGCCCGGGACAAGTGACCCCTTTTTCCCCCAGGTCAGCTTTCCCTCTCACTATACAAATAACAATACAGCGATACACCCACAGACACATTTACATATGCGCCTAGACATACTCACACACACAAACACAGCCTTTACACACACATACACTGTAGCCTCTTTGTGCAGATTGGCTCGCTGGTGGGACCCATTCACTTATAACTGATAAAACTGACTACATCATTACAGCATTAGAAAAAAACAAACAAACAAGCAAACAAACAAACAAACAAACAGCATTGTCGAATTTGGACTGTCGGCCCACAACATCACTATGACATTACCGACAGATTTAACCCTATTCATGGGCTTGTTTTTGTCATTCTAGCCCCCCCCCTTCATAACTCAAGACCAGAATACCGTATGACCACCAAACTTGAGGCAGATGATCTACACATGGAAATCTATGAATGACATAATTTTGGTGTAATTATTTGGTACTATGACATCATTATGACATCATTATCTGATTTTAAAGCCAAAAATCATCATAATGTATTTTCCATCAAAAGTAGGTAATGCACTTAAATTTTAATGATTATATGCTTCAGACCACTTAAATGCTCACAAAGGTGTCTGATGCTAATGGAAATAACAAGAAAATATGAAAAGGCACTATAATGAGACTTAGATCAGTGATTTTTGGTCGGACATACCTATCAGAAAACCGTTGCAAAAGTGATAAACCTAATGTTTTGATACTAAATTGTGGCCAACTAAATTTTAGGAAAAGTCACCAAGTTTCGTAGTCATAGCTCAAGTAGTTAAGGAATTATACAACATCAAAGTTGTCTGGATAGGGTTAAGTCACAGGTTAAGACTTGGACATTAAAATGTTGGTGACTGACAGTAAGGTCATGACCTAGGCTCTGCGCAAAGGGGTTTCAGACATTTGCTTTACTAACGCTGCATATGTCACTGATCTTTGATAAATGATGTAACTGCTGCTGTATTCACCTGAATAACGTTTGGACTGAAATGAAAGGAACACAGAGAGAGAGAAAAAACAACAATTAACAAAAGGTGATGGGATATCTAACCTCCAATTACAGTCAAGGCAGAAGGGATACAGAGGGCACGAACTGGTAGGATGTGCAGGGAGGACAGGGAGACCCCAAATAAGGCTTCTAGGTTCACTATACTTTCTTTCTCTTCCTCTCTTCCCTTCCTCTCTCTCTCTCTCTCTCTCCTCTGCTCCCTTTTCTCCTCCTCTGTTCTCCTCTCCCCTGCTCCCCTCTCCTCTCCTCTCCTCTGTTTTCCTCTCCTAAATGACCTTCAGGGATCGTGACCTCTCCATCTCCCAGGCCCCCGATGTACCAGCTCAGCCTTATCAAGGGCCAATCAGCCCGGCTGCCTCTGACCTTGGTCACCAGATAAAAGCCAGCAGCCTAATAGAGAGAGATGGACAGAGGGACACAGAGAGAGAGAGAGAGAGAGAGAGAGAGATATGGACAGAGGGACACAGAGAGAGAGAGAGAGAGAGAGAGAGAGAGAGAGAGAGAGAGAGAGATGGATGGATGGATGGATAGACAGCGATGGACAGGCAAACAGAATCAGACACAGACAGAGATAAACAGGGCTGGCGGGGGGTGGGGGGGAGGCAGACAGAGTGAGACTTATGAACGTCAACAGAGAGACTGAGAGAGAGAGAGAGAGAGAGAGAGAGAGAGAGAGAGAGAGAGAGGAGAAAGGGGAGCAGTAATGGTGACCGTGACAGAAAGAACGAAAGAGGAAGGCCTGGCCTGGGGAAGATGGAGCAGTTGGAGAGACGAAGGATAAAAGGTCAGACAGACACACAAGGTAAAGGCAGGGAACAGAGCCGCACATTGTGTGCTTTCCCAAACTGTGTATTAGGGGTGTAAATCACAGCCTCCATGACGATACGATGCAGTATCGATTTCTTTTTTTTTAAAGATATTTTTTTATGGGCTTTTTGGGCCTTTATTTCGGATAGGACAGTGAAGGTGCGACAGGAAACGAGTGTGGAGAGAGATGGGGCAGGGTTGGGAAATGACCCTGTTCGGACTCGAACCAGGGTCCCCATGGGCATGCAAGCCGAAGTATGGGGGGCTTAGCGCGCTGCGCCACAGCGCCCCACAGTATCGATTTCTTAAAGGGATTCGATTATTTTTGATATTTAAGAATGCCCCATGATACGATCCGATTCGAATTTTGCTAACTACTTGTCTACCTCTAATGTTATGGAGCTAGGGCGTTGGAAATGGGCCAGCGCTTCCATTATTTTCAGTACTTAAAAATGGCCCACGAAACGATACGATTCGAGTAGCCTCTCACTGCAGCTGGGGTCGCTGGCGACCCTATTCACTTGCTGAAAATGCTTAACGACATCATAACAACATTGCTATGACATTACAGAGAGCCATAGTGCTGCGCTAAGGGGTTAATTCGCCGGCCGTAGGCTCAATGCATCGATACATTTCGATTATCATTTACATCCCTACTGTGTATGCTTCAGCGACGAAAACGAAAATAGGGAGTAAGAGAAAAAGAGAAACTCCAATTTACAATATGGCGTGGTAGAATCCTCAGGGATGGAAAGCTAGCTTTTTATGATGGATGAATAATGGTACACAAAGAAGAGGGAAGAGAAGAAGAAACGCAACGATAGTGAAAAGAAAGAAAAGGGAGAAAGAAAGAAAGGAAAGGGGGAAGAGGAAAACAGAAACCCGGATGACCCAATTTTTGTAAGTTAGGCTCGGGGGGATAAGGAGCTGGTGCATTTAAGCCCCGGCTTCTTTTTTTTTCTCCCTGAGAAGTGATAGCTCTCCCCAGTCCCCTTCGGAGCACATAAGCGGGGTTAAATTTATCATTGTGTCTCATCGGCCACTTAAAAATATCAGGATTGGAAATAGTCTCTGAGAGCGCACGCACACTGTGGTTGCAATAACTGTGTGTGTGTGTGTGTGTGTGTGTGTGTGTGTGTGTGTGTGTGTGTGTGTGTGTGTGTGTGTGTGTGTGTGTGTGTGTGTGTGTGTGTGTGTGTGTGTGTGTGTGTGCGTATGTGTGCGTGTGTGTGCGTGTGCGTGTGTATGCGTGTGAGCGAGGGGGGGATTTGTCTTTGTGTGTCTGTAGGTGTGCATGTGTGAGTGTGTGTGTTTGTGTGTGTGTGTGTGTGTGTGTGTGTGTGTGTGTGTGTGTGTGTGTGTGTGTGTGTGTGTGTGTGTGTGTGTGTGTGTGTGTGTGTGTGTGTGTGCATATGCGGCCATACAAAATGGCATAATCAAACTATTCTTGTTGTTAGTCGTGTGCTAGTTTTCAGCACTGTTTGCAAAAAGCACTGTAACAGGCTCGAGTGGGTATCCTTGGCAAACTGAACATTTCCAAACACAGCACATGGCTGGACTGGTAATCTGGCACATAGGTCATTTTCCCAGTGGGCCGACAGTCCGAATTGCCCAATACTGTTTGTTTGTTTGTTTGTTTTTTTCTCAGCCCACAGTTAAGATGAGGGCGGCCCATTGGTGCAGCTCCAGAATAGACAGTGGACGGAGTCGAGCAGGTTTTAGTAACTGACTTGTATGTGTGAGGGTCCGTTTTAAGCAGGAAATACCCAGGTGCGTATTTTTTTTTAAATTCCAGTTCAGCCCTGTCCCAGTCCTGTCCTCTTGTCCACCATCGCTACAGTCAAGGAAGACGTTCGGGGGTGGGCAAAGGAGGTCAGGTGTCCAGGGCGCAGGGGCGGGTGGTGCCCAGAATTGGGTACTCGTTACATTTTTGTATGCAGTGCTGAATTGGCAACACAAAACAGCCAGGGCATTTTTTTTTAGCATAGGCCAGCCCCCTGCTTTTCTAGTGTACACAATCACGATCAGCTCAATCCACAGTCTATATTTTAAGAGTTCAGATGCAAAACCCCCTAAGTGCCTTTTCAGGATATAATCTTAATTATTATATTATAATCTTAATCTTAATTCATTTTTATTAACTACAAAGCTATCAAAATTGCATACATTTTTATTTTATTTATGTAATAGAACAATTTATATGTATTATCAAGTACATGAATGTAAACCAAACCAACAACTGGGTTCTCTAAAAATATAGAAGTGCAGGTCTTCAGAAATGGAGTTAGGGGGTTTTGCATCTGAACTCTTCATTTGTAAATACATGGACCAATTGGCCACCCGATTTGAATTGAGGGCTGGTCTCTCAGCTAAAGAAGATCACATCATCGGGTCCTGAGGTGTGTCAGCCCACCGGTAACATGCCCTCTATGCCAGATCACCAGTCCAGCCCTGCTTGTATGTATTGTATGGGGGGACCTTTCAGATAACTTTGTCCAGGGCCCAGCCAAAGCTGTCAGCGGCCCTGACTGCAGTTTATAACCTGCTACAGCAGTGTTTCTCAAAGTGGGGTGCAAGCCCCCCTGGGGGGGTGGAGGCATCGCAGAGGGGGCGTGTGACATCTGATTTTGGGTTTTTTTCCCCAAGGAAAAAAACCAA
>NC_085877.1:34317129-34352129 GCF_034702125.1 Engraulis encrasicolus
TGTGTATAGGCTGTAATACACTACGGTGTTGAATTGACAGGCATGCCTATGAAGTCATTATGTGATAGAATATTTGTGAAGGTTCTTGTTTGTTTCACTCTAATTTGTGACTCGAGATGAGGCCATAGCTGGATTGGCCATAAGGCATGCTAGGCATTTGCCTGGTGGACTGCTGACAATTTTGGCCTGGACCCCCCTCAATGGCACTGTATAAGTCATCATGTCCCTATAGCAGCTTTCTTTGAGATAGTCAGATATAGTAAAGTAAGCATTTTGTCTGCATTGTTGTGGTCAAAGTAGCTCACATTAGATGACACATTTTTTTTGTCCCTGGCTTCATTCATGCCTTGTGGCCTGGTCTTGGGTGAACATGCCCGGCCTAAAATGTTGCCCCAAGCCAGCCCTGGGGGAGACTTACATTAAAAACTAGAGAGTGATGTGACTGGATGTGTGGACATGCACAACAGACCAAGAGCATCAGCATGAGCAGTGATGGATCTAGCCACTTTGGGGCCCTCGGCGAAATATAAAAACAGGGCCCTCAAAACTCATTATACCGACAAAATATTCATATACAGGCCTATATAATCTTTGATTACTTTACATAAGTGACACATTAAGATGAAGCCTACTTTTTTGTGTGTTTACCACAACTGGTATGACAGTTGGGGCCCCTATGGAGGACAGATTTGGTCGGGGCCCTTGGCAATTGCCTAGGTTTGCCAAATGGAAAGGCCGCCTCTGAGCATGAGGGGACTATTTTTTCATGCAGCTTGATTGTCAACCAGTAGCCTACACCAACCTTTGAGTAAAGCAATGTCGTTTTTTTTTTTTAAATTCTTTGCGCATCACAGTTCTTGAACACTTTGTATCTAACCATGCCCCAGATGCTACATATTTACTGTTAGTTATGAATGCTCTGGTTTGTGATTGAGTAAGTGGCAGGATTGAATACCAGTGAAACTGCACAGTGGACAAGGCCACCACAAGGTGCATGCAGTATATTGTATATAGGACTGCACTGGGACAAAAAATCAGGCCGGGCATTTCGAGCTGAGGCCAGTCCGCCAGGCATTGAGAGAGACATTGAAGCCTGTGACAATGTTTGTAGTCATCTGTTACGGGCTATTTTGACCACAGCAGGCAAAGACGGGTCAGCTGTAGCGGCCATGAGGCCTGACACCACTACATTGGGGGGAGGTCCGGGCATAGAGGTAGAAAATAACACTAGAGAGGACCCCGCCCCCCTTTTACGGCAATCTGTAGCGGCCATTATCTGTAGGTAGATCAGAGAAATGGAAATTAACGGAGAACGAGGCTCACCTCTGTCAAAAATGGCTTAATCATGTAAAAATGTCCATCAACACACTATACAAGGACAATAGTTGAAGTGTGTTGCTAACTATGTTCATAAAATATATTATTTGATTTTTAAATGTATTTTATCGACTCATATGATTTCAGTAGATATGTAGCCTGACATTTCAAATCTGGTCTTTGATTAAAGTGTTACTTCATATTTACACAGTTTTAGTTAATTTCTTGACAGGGGTGGGCGTGTTCTCCATTGACTTGCATTGCCTGAAAGTACCTACACAACCTACGGAAGTTGGGAAGCTCCAGCGGCCATTTCCCAGTGTATTCGCAAATTGCTGTGTCCTCTCTAGTGTTATTTTCTACCTCTATGGATCCGGGTCAAAATCATCAGCAGTCCACCGGGCAAATGCCCTGTATGCCTTATGGCCAATCCAGCCATGCGTGGCAGTCAGGTCTATGGTGTACACACAATATCACGCTTCGTCACTCAAAGCATGGATAACTGTCATCAAAAGAAAAATGTGCTTCACACACGTGATGGTGGTTATAGCTCTGGAAGACACGGCACAGTTGTGTGTGGTGTGAGCAAAGTGAGGATCAGTTACAGTAGAATACAAGGTATTTTACTGTCACTACAAACATGTACAATGTGAGCAATTTATGCCATGTAAAACTGAGTTGAAAGCATGCCATTCTTCAGTGCAGCATGTACTGTATAAGGATTTTTTCGCTTTTAGACTGTGGAAAAGCTCAACAGTGATACAAATATGGTCAATTCAAGGTAGTTAATTTGAAGGCTGACAGTTCAGTCATGACTGTAGCTCGAAAACGTTCACTTGAAAAATTAAAGAACAGGAACGGGAGCAGTGTGCTGACATTTGACCATAAACGTAGCAATGTAGCAATATAGAGCTTTCTCACCGTCTGAAAGGCATTTCCTCTTGAAATAGCTGCACCTACAAGGACAAACATTTACGAGGTGTGCAAACCACCTCTCTATCCTTTGTACAGTAGATAAGACTGGTTGCAGATATTGTTAACACTCTCTCTCTCTCTCTCTCTCTCTCTCTCTCTCTCTCTCTCTCTCTCTCTCTCTCTCTCTCTCTCTCTCTCTCTCTCTCTCTCTCTCTCCCTCTCTCTCTCTCCCTCTCTCTCTCTCTAACTCCCATTCTCACTCTTGTCTTTGAAGGCCTATATTCGCCACTCTTTCATTGTCAAAAAGTCAAGAAATTGGCCCATTTTATTTTCATTTCAGGGCACGTCGCGATCCAATTAGTACATCATTAAGTCAAGGCAGGTGGCACACTAATACTAGATAATAGCACACCTTGGGCATGCTAACGCGAACGTACTCGCCAAGGCTGCAGAGGAGACATATTAACTAAGGCCTTTCTCCTGTGCATCCAAAGAGAACGAGAGAGAGAGAGAGAGAGAGAGAGAGAGAGAGAGAGAGAGAGAGAGAGAGAGAGAGAGAGAGAGAGAGAGAGAAAAGCTGAAGAATGAGAATTGCCCATTGAGGAATGCATGTTTAATGTTTTGTTTGGCGTGTATGGGGGTGGGGTAGGGTATGTGTATGTGTGCTTGTGAGGGATGTCTTTCAGGCTTTGTGTGTGTGGGGGGGAAAAAAAAACAACAATAACGATACCATGTAATAAATCCGTCAATCTGTTAGCCTATTTACAGGAAATATGCCTTCTTCTAATTGCATACAGCAGAAAGGGGAATAAACAGCATTGTTTTGCCAATGTGTTTTGGTTTCTCATTGTGAATCATCCTTGTTTAACCTAGTTGCCATGCAGTTAGAGGCAATCTGTTTTTTTTTCTATTATTTACAACCAGAAAGCAGGCAGGCGAGCAGATGACACCAGTGATAGACAAGCGCTGGGTTTTACAGAGGTTTTTTTTTGTTTGTTTGTTTGCTTTGTGCTTGATTTAAACCAAATGTGGCACGAGACAAAAGATGGAAGAAATACATCTTCCTTTGAAGTGCTGGTTCTTCTGTGGTGAGCAGTTTTTCCAACAACAAACGCATGTACAGTATGTGTGTATGTAGACACACACACACACACACGTGCGCACGCACACACACACGAACACGCGCACACACACATGCGCGCACACACACACACACACACATGCGCGCACACACACACGCGCGCACACACACATGCGCGCACGCACACACACACACAAACACACACACACACACACACACACATGCACACACACACGCGCGCGCACACACACATGCGCGCACACACACACACACACACACACGCACACATGCACACACACACACACACACACACACACACACATACACACACACACACACACACACACACACACACACACACACACACACACACACACACACACACACACACACACACACACACACACACACACACACAAATTGTACTCTCTCACACACACAAGGCCACAGAGGAGCAAAAAAAGATAGAAAGCTTGTAGTCTCTGAGAAAAAAAACAGTGAGGCCAAATAGCATATGAATATTGAAGCAAAAATAAATGCAGTCTCAAACATGTGTTTCTCTTTTATTTTATTATTTTCCTACAATGTACTACTATTTTTTTTCGTCAGGTTTTTTTGCCATTGAATGCTCCATCAGTTTAATGGGTAACAAAATGTTCTAAGTGATTAACCCCAAGGAGAGCGCATGAATAGGAACACTAAATCAAGCTTTTGGCAAAGTGTTTTAATTGATTTTTTTGTGTGTGAGAGGGTTACACAAAGAGCATATTTTATAATACAGTAAAAATGAAAATAGTTGAACAACTTGGCGCTTCTGTGAAAAATACGACCGTTATTGAACGGTGACCTTTTGAAATCTTAACGAAAAGAAAATAATAACCCAGTAATTATACAGAGGCTTGCAACCAGCTGTAAGAGAAACCAGAATCACCTTTGTGTGTGTGTGTGTGTGTGTGTGTGTGTGTGTGTGTGTGTGTTCGTGAGTGTTTGTGTGTGTGTGTGTGTGTGTGTGTTCGTGAGTGTTTGTGTGTGTGTTTGTGTTTGTGTGTGTGTGTGTGTGTGTGTGTGTGTGTGTGTGTGTGTGTGTGTGTGTGTGTGTGTGTGTGTGTGTGTGTGTGTGTGTGTGTGTGTGTGTGTGTGTGTGTGTGTGTTCGTGTGTGTGCGCACGCGTGTGTATTTGTGTTTGTGTGCGTGTGTGTGTGTGCTTGTGTGCACCCGTACATGTGCACATCACATGTTTAACAGAAAAAGAGTCAGAAAAGATGGACAAGCAGGAGGACTTAAAAGCTTTACTTTCACTTTCACTCCTTCTTTGCCTCTGTTTCTATCTCACCTCATCCCTCCCTCTCTCTCCCTCCTTCTCTCTCTCTCTCTCTCTCTCTCTCTCTCTCTCTCTCTCTCTCTCTCTCTCTCTCTCTCTCTCGCTCTCCCCCTCCCTCTCTTATCTCTGTTTGTGTGTATGTCTCTCTCACTGTGAACACACTACAAAGGACCACCCAGCTAAAGTGAGAAATGCTCACTTTTAAATCACTGTGAAGAGAGAGAAGAAAATAAGCTGTCCAGGACGTCATCTAAAGGATTGCTCTTTTTATCCATTTGTGGATCATCCGTCCTGCAATGTTCTCTCTCTCTCTCTCTCTCTCTCTCTCTCTCTCTCTCTCTCTCTGCATCCATCCTGCAACCACACGTGCGATCTGTCCCCAGGGTTCCCCGATTCTTCTCACCCTTGCCTGGGCGTTTTATAGACAGAGAGGCCTGCGGCTACTGGGGCTTGTCTGACCACAACGGCACAACATCAAGTCTGTTTTAGAGGCCCTGTAAAATGGAGAACATCATCCAGCAACAACACAGCCATCACAAACTCTAACTTATAGCGTAGGTGGGCCCCCCTCAGGGTTTGGATTGGCTTTCCAGCGTAAACTGAGATATAACAGTGTTGATGCCAATGAAAGATAAACAAAGGTGTAGTAAGCAGTGTGCTTGTGCACTGGAGCATGCAGGAAAATAACAGGAAACAGGAAAATAAAAGCCAAATAATTAACTCACAACGAGTAATTGTCCCTTGTTAGCGTCTGTTACACCATGTCACACATGCACCTCCAAAATTCATCCAGTGTGTCCACATCTACTGTAACCTGGCGACGCCATCCTATGTTCTCCAACCAAAAGATTTTGGTTCCGCACATCGTCCGGCAAAAGCCTCCAGCTCGGTTCTCTCAGTGTTTAGCCAATCAGCAAACAGTTGAGAGTGGTGACGCAGAATTCACCAGCAAAGTCCGTTACTGATTGGTTAAGGTAACTATATGTAACGCCCAAGAACTTACATAAGAGTTACAATTAACTTCTAGTTTCAGCTTTATGTAAAGCTGGGGTAGTAGACTACGCCACCCTTTACCTGCCTATAAACTCGTGAGAGACAGTAAAGGGACCAAATACCGAAAAAGGTGGACAGACTCAAGTTTTTTAGAAAAGTACAAAAGTTACAATCTTTATTAATAAATACATATAAAATCTGGTTCCCTCGGGTATAATGGGACAAAAGAAAAAAAACAAATCATCAACAAAAAAGGAGACCCTGCATAGACGCGGGCTTGGCTAGGAGCGACCACTGAATAAGGATGAGAAGCGCCAGGGAGACGCTAGGGCCCTAATACACCTAATATGGTGTGAACACACTTGTCTGTTACACACTGGAATTCACACTTGTTTTGTTACACACTGGAATTCACACTTGTTACACACTTGTTTTGTTACACACTGGAATTCAGACTTGTTACACACTTGTTTTGTTACACACTGGAATTCACACTCGTTTTCCCACTCTGTGCTCCCCACCTTTCGGTTACACACTAGGAGTCACGTAATGTCACAGCAAACTCTTCACTACTCTGTGCATAAGATAGGGCCTAGCCTTTCAGTGTGGCCTCTCACACACACACGTCAGTTGGCACTCCACGCGCCAGTAACAAGTGAGCAGGGACAGGGGAGGGGTTAACATACGGACAAAACAAAACAAAACGATAAAAAAAGAAACCACTCTAGCCTGTAGCTATTTCAGACGGTGGATGCTGCGCCACAGCAAGCTAACAGGCTAGAGGAAACATAAAAGAAAATACCCTACTAACATACCGTGAGCAGCACCGGTTCACGCACGCACATACACACACATTGAGCAAGCATGCATTCACACACCAGAGAACAGCAGCTAGCGATGATCTGTGTCTGTTCGGACCTAAAAACCAGACACACTTCATGAGTACGAGTGTTCATTAATTTGTCATTTCTAACACACAGTACAAAGAACCATAATTAGCAGCCCGAGTAGACCATGCAAACGTTAAGGCAACCGGGCTGTTAGTGCATTGACTTCACATTATACTACTGTAGACACTACAGTATAAAAGTACAAATATCGTGGCAGGTAAGGGACATAGTTAAAACAACACATACCTCTCCTAGTCTAGCAGCGTATCCCAGGAGTTAGGGGCTTGGAGGTTCATAGAGTCCAACATGGAGACAGCTGCCGGTGGGACTAATGCCAGACGCTAAAATCAACAAACGTGCGATCACTAAACAACACTGCAAAGTTACGAAGCACCAGTCAATGCGACCCGACAGGAATGTACAGACAAGACACATACCTCCCAACTAATGACGACATATGCCCGGTGTTTAACTTGCAGGTAACCAGTTTCACTGCGGCAATGGCCACTGTTAAGTCAAACTGGGTTTGTATGTGTTTTGCTTTTAAATTCCACTAAGAAAATACACCGGGGAAAAATAGAAAAAAATGGGTGATGTTTAAGCTGCATCAATCGCGAGTCAGCTGATAAGTTGAAGCAGCTAGAGTTGGCTGATCAGCGTCAGCTGCCCGCGTTTGAGCTGATTTGTCCTGTGCAGCAAAGCTAAGCACAGGTGGTTTTAATTAGGCTCTTCAGCTCAGTTTCAGGAAACCCTGCTGAGAAGCACAGGCATAAAGTTGCTGTGCTTGGGCCAACAATTTGGAAAGATATTGTGCATACGTGACTCTGGAAACTGGAGAGGCAACCGGTAAGAGATTGTTTGTCTGTATTTGAGATGTTTAGTGAACTTGCGCTCAGTTGCCTTCAGTTTGTTTGATGTAGTGTCCGATGCTTGCGCATGTGTTTGCAACAATTGTTGTGTTATTGTTTAATGCGAAATGTAAATGTCAGCTTAAACGGCCAGGCACACGTTTGTTCTGTTTATTGTGCTCGCAGCGCAGTGGCTGTGGATTGTTTAAGCCACACAGCCAAATCAGCCGTGTAGTGGGATCGATAGATTATAGTGCAGTTGATTAAGTTAAAAAATGTCAGTCTCAGGTAAATCAAATGTCTTCTCTTTTGTAGCTTTCTTACAACATCTTAAATTCATATTGCTGTTCTTTTAATCTGGATTTAGTGTTGACATACTGCAAAGTTTATTTTAGTATATTTGGAATACAAGCATATTTGCACATTTCATATTAATGATGGCCTACTTGCACAGAATTGTATTTTGCACATGAGCAGTGCGTGCTAACTATGCTAACCTTGTTCTTTTGTCTTGTCTACTGTTTACCCTTAGGTTTTTTACCTAAAGGGCTGACCTACTACTGCCATGAATTGTTCTTCCTGCCAACAAACTCAACTAAATGAACTTGTGGCCTGAACTTAAATAAAAAGAAAAGAAAAGAAAAAGTCAAAAAGGAAACAACTCTTGTCTTGTCCAGTCCTTTGAGTGGAATCCAGTGTACCTTCAAAACTCCACCAGAAGTCACTTCCTTTATTCAAGTTGGGGAAATTGCACAAATCAAAATAATCAAACCGAAAAATCCAAGCAAAACTGGAACAACTTGACAGTAAAAAACCGCGACCAGGACCTGGAACCGGAAGGAAGCCATCCTGACGACAACGTGAGGCCCTGACGTCGAGATCCAGCAGCCAAGGACGTGGGGAACCACTGAGCCAGGAGCTGGAGGACAACTAGGGAGCCTTGCTGTCGATGCGGAGAAAGGCAAGAAAGCGCAAGACCGACACAGAAGTGCACACAACGACAAACACTTACCCTGCCAGTGAGCCACAGTCTACAGCGGGAGAAATGTCTGCCGATGAGCTCAAGAAGGATCGGGCCGTGGCAAAAAGAACTTTCACCCGGCTGGCAAACACACTGCAGAGGACCTACAGGGACAAGCCAGCTGTAGAGCTAGAAGAAGCATTCAACACGCTCTCAAAGGCGGCAGAAAGGGTCTGGGAGGCCAACGATGATGTGGAAGCCAAACTCCTCGAAGATCTGGAGGAAGAGGAGGGGGAGTTACCACAAGATCAAAGGGCTGACCTCACAAAGACCGCTGGTGAGTGTGAGGAGCGGTTGAACCAACTGAAAGGTCTACTCCAAGATGTGCTGTGGTCCGACTACGGCGAAAAAGAAATTCTCACCGCGCTCCAAGTGGCCGAGGGGGAGGGCAAACGCACAGGCACAGTAGACCCCAACAACAGCCTAGAGGGCTACGAATTCCTGCTGGCCCACTTCCGAGACCTGACCGAAGCGGCGAGGGAGGCTTTCGAACGGTGGAAGCGATGGGTCCCACCTGGTCAAAAGCAAAACATTCTGGACCGCCTGAGCGACCTCATCCAAAGGATCCCCGCACTCACAGCCGGGAAGGCAGACTTCATTGCTGAGAAACTGAAGGAGGAGAAGCGACAACCCACCCCTGTCTCTCACGCTCCACTCGTGCCTGCCATCCGACTCAAACCAACCGCACTCCCAAAATTTTCCGGAAACAAACGAGATTTCCATAGGTGGAGGAAAGACTGGGAAGCCCTTCAGAAGCAAGGTGAGCCTTCAGGTTCCAAAGAAGTGAAAAAGTTTCAGCTACTTGATAGCCTGGAGGAAAAGGATCACCCAGGACCTGAGGCTCACAAGCTACCAAGAGGCTGACGACATCTTCCGTGTCCTGGAAAACCGCTTCGGCAACCGAACCACCATTGCCATAGAAATTGTGGAGGAGGTGCAAAGAATACCAGCAGTGAAGAGCCACCAACCACGTGAAATTGTGGAACTAATTCAAACAGTCGAGAAAGCACTACAGGACCTAAGTGACCTTGGAGACACGGGTGCAATCAAAAACCCCTTGGTCACTAGGTCCATTGAAGGCAAGCTCCCTGAAACCTTGCAGAAAGAGTGGCTGACTCACGCAGCAGATAAACGGAATGCTGTGTCCCCAACCAACCGGTTTGACTGCTTGCTGGCCTTCCTCAAAGAGCAGGAGGCTATCTATGAGCAGCTTGACCACCTGAAGGAAGAGGAACCAAAAAGGCAAGACAGATCTGGACCATGGCATGGAAGGACCAGAGCCACCAAGTCCGATGATCCGCCAGCTGGATGCGTGGTCTGCGGTGACTCAAGACACAGACAAAAACTGTACTTCTGTAGGCAGTTCCGTAGTCTGACACCTGCAGAGAAGAACACTGCTGTCAAGGAGCTGGGGGCATGCGAGAGATGCCTTGACGTTCATGACGAACCAGCATTTTGCAAGAGAACTTTCCTGTGCAAACACCCGGACTGCAGAGATGAGCTTGAGCACCATTATTACCTGTGCTCCAATGCTGCTGCAAGAACAACCACTGCAGTGAGTAGTGAACACCCCAAGACTGAGGGGAGTGGGTACACCGCTGACCAAGAGGAGTTCCTCAGCAAGCTCCCCACAGAACTGGCAAGACAATGCAGACATGTATTTTCCAATTCCGCTTCAAGAACACTCAACACAGTGAGTCAGCCCTCAAACCTCCTCGTTCAACATGGACTGCAAGAGCTTCCTGTCATTATGATGCTGCTTCAAGTGACTGTAAACACTGGGCAACAGGTTGGCACCCTGGTTGACCTAGCTTCAGATACCAACTACATCACCCACAAGGCAGCGAGAAGGCTAAATCTTCAAAGTGAAGAGATGACCCTTGTTGTCCATGGTGTTGGAGGGATGAAGGCCCGCGTGAAGACCAGAAGATACCTGTTGAAAATCCGTGTGAGGACCCCAAACGGTGGACTGCGATCCCATGAGCTGGTGTGCTACGGGCTGGATGACATCGCAGACATCCACAACCATGTGACGGCACAACAACTCCAACGATTTTTTCCTGATGTACCCATAAGTGAGCTTACAAGACCAAAGAAGATTGACTTGCTGATAAGCCATAGAGAGGGCAAGCTGGCGCCGCAGCCAATCAGAGTTGTTGAGGATCTTGTGCTCTGGGATGGGCCGTTAGGGAAGATGGTGGGAGGCGCCCATCCAGACCTGTTTGAAGATGTTACAATGTCAGCCCACACATCAGGCACACACTTTGCCAGGTCCATGAGGGCTACCATCAACATGGAGCACATCCCCAAATCCAGAAGGCCTCAGCCCAGATCCCTGGACGTCTCTGGGCAAAGTGGGAGGCAGGAGTCTCTCAAAGAATCTGGCCACCGCAGGAAGATGCGTTACCGCAGCTACGCTGATGAAGGTGAGCTTCTTGCCATCTCCTCCAACTCCCCGTCAAAGATGAGGAAGATTCATTCGAAGCAGGAATGTCAAGGTCCCATTGAGTTCACAAACCTCCAGAAAGTAAAAGTGCCCGGCAACAGCCAAGTCTGGAGACCAGTACGTGAGCCAGGAGGGTCCGCAGTCAAATCCTTAACCGACCAAAGTGGGAGGAAACTAAATCAAGTGACATCTCGGAGGAATAGGAAAGAAGTGGTGGCAGAACTTCCCATTCAACACAAGAGGGCACCAAATCCTCAACCACCGCATCAGAGACTTGAGAGGCCTGTGAGCAGGAAGATTGTCCGGAGCTGCTGCGGCCCGCTGGTGAGCGCTGTGGGCTCAAGGAAGCCCAAGACTGACGAGTGGAAGGAGGCAATCCAAGCTGCTGCCCTCCACACCTCAAAGGACTCATGTTTATTTGTGTTTGACTTGTAAGTAACGACCTTATCAGTAGATCTACTGACAAGGTCGAGTGGGAGGTGTTAAGTCAAACTGGGTTTGTATGTGTTTTGCTTTTAAATTCCACTAAGAAAATACACCGGGGAAAAATAGAAAAAAATGGGTGATGTTTAAGCTGCATCAATCGCGAGTCAGCTGATAAGTTGAAGCAGCTAGAGTTGGCTGATCAGCGTCAGCTGCCCGCGTTTGAGCTGATTTGTCCTGTGCAGCAAAGCTAAGCACAGGTGGTTTTAATTAGGCTCTTCAGCTCAGTTTCAGGAAACCCTGCTGAGAAGCACAGGCATAAAGTTGCTGTGCTTGGGCCAACAATTTGGAAAGATATTGTGCATACGTGACTCTGGAAACTGGAGAGGCAACCGGTAAGAGATTGTTTGTCTGTATTTGAGATGTTTAGTGAACTTGCGCTCAGTTGCCTTCAGTTTGTTTGATGTAGTGTCCGATGCTTGCGCATGTGTTTGCAACAATTGTTGTGTTATTGTTTAATGCGAAATGTAAATGTCAGTTTAAACGGCCAGGCACACGTTTGTTCTGTTTATTGTGCTCGCAGCGCAGTGGCTGTGGATTGTTTAAGCCACACAGCCAAATCAGCCGTGTAGTGGGATCGATAGATTATAGTGCAGTTGATTAAGTTAAAAAATGTCAGTCTCAGGTAAATCAAATGTCTTCTCTTTTGTAGCTTTCTTACAACATCTTAAATTCATATTGCTGTTCTTTTAATCTGGATTTAGTGTTGACATACTGCAAAGTTTATTTTAGTATATTTGGAATACAAGCATATTTGCACATTTCATATTAATGATGGCCTACTTGCACAGAATTGTATTTTGCACATGAGCAGTGCGTGCTAACTATGCTAACCTTGTTCTTTTGTCTTGTCTACTGTTTACCCTTAGGTTTTTTACCTAAAGGGCTGACCTACTACTGCCATGAATTGTTCTTCCTGCCAACAAACTCAACTAAATGAACTTGTGGCCTGAACTTAAATAAAAAGAAAAGAAAAGAAAAAGTCAAAAAGGAAACAACTCTTGTCTTGTCCAGTCCTTTGAGTGGAATCCAGTGTACCTTCAAAACTCCACCAGAAGTCACTTCCTTTATTCAAGTTGGGGAAATTGCACAAATCAAAATAATCAAACCGAAAAATCCAAGCAAAACTGGAACAACTTGACAGCCACCAGTAAACATCGATCCGGGGGTTCACGCCAGCCTGGCCGCTCTCGACTCCCCATACACTTGGGCGACACAAACAAATGCACACTTAGATTGCTACTCATAAGAAAAAGAGTTTACACTCGCTACAAAGCAGAAACATACCTGAAGCGAAGGCAGCCCCTTCAAACATCAAACGCCACCACCGAGCGTGCTAAGCGGGTCCTGTGCTACTACAAGGACCCCAAGTAACTTTATAGGTGTCCCAGCTATGCCGCTCAGGCAGCCTAATCAGTGCCCATCCCAAAACCCAATTAGTGGCGTTGACTGACGGAAAAAAAAGGAACGAGAGTGAGCAAGTGCAATGGCCCACAGGCTACATATATTCACACATTTCTTTTGTTATTTGTATGCTTTTGCGACGCTATATCGTAACAGTCATGCTAATAAAGCACAATGTGGGTTTTAATTTGAATTCGGAATTACAATGAATTTAAATGGCCAAGTAATGTCAGACCATTTCTCACCCTCCACAGAAACGGATCCCTCTTGGCTTTTGCCAGACTGTTTGACGGAATCAACAGTGACTTTCGCCCCGGCTACATCTACTGTAGGTACACAGAGAAAAAAATGCAATGTTGATTCAACACATTGGTACCAAATATACTCTAGTCTAGAATATGTCATCTGTGTTTTCTGTCTGTTTACTGTGTACTCATACAACATTCAGTGGCTACGTTTACATGAGATATCTAATTCAGACTTAACTCACCTTAATTCTGAATTAAGGTTAATTCCGCTTTGAAAACTTCATGTAAACACCTCAACATTCAAAATTAAATGAAAGATCAAAGTAAACTTGACGGATTTAATTCTGAATTATTACGTAATTTTTAATTAAAAACGTCATGTAAATGTAGCCAATGATTTTCTATAAACTAACTTCTCTGCAACTCCAAAGAAAGTTCAGGGCAAGTCTTTGTTACCTGTGCCACATTATTAACACTTCCACTCGACAAGTTATGTATTCGTCTCGAAGGGGTTACAGCAATAGAAGTGTGTGTGGAGAGACACATGTGTTGGCTCCTGGCATCCTGAGACGCGAAGAGGCACCTTAGCCAGGTGTGAGCTGTCTGTCCTTACCCTCTCCTCGAAATAGAGGCAACACCAACATCCAGGATTGTGACACCCAGAGGCATATGTGAGACAAAGTTTCTAGAGATCAACAGAGGTCAAATTGAGCTAGGCATTATTGCAGGGGTGCATTTCTGGAAAGCGTAGTTATTATCTGTTAGCAACCTCGGTAGTTACCAATGGGAAATTGCATTGCAACCAACAAAGTTAGCAACTATGCTTTCCAGAAATGCAGCCCAGATTTGAATTCAGCACGCCCAAATTGACCAAATAAGACTGTTTGCCGACTTGCCTTTAAAGGTAACTACTTAGTAAATAAACACTTTCCCAAATACTGGTACTAGTCTTACTGTAAACAGTGGCAGCACCAAATAAGAAACCAAAGCCAAAAGGCAGATGTAGCGAAGTAGATGGGATGAGAGCAAGTGTGATAGGATGGGATGGGATGAAAGTGTAAAAAAGGGAGAGGGGGTGACACGGGAGAAACAAAACTTACAGAGATGGACAGACAGGCAAAAATAGAGAAACAGGGTGAAAGAAAGTGACACAAGTGACAGACAGAGAAACACACAGACAGACAGACAGACAGACAGACAGACAGACAGACAGACAGAAAATAGAAAGAAAAAGGGGAACATGAGGGCAAGTAAAAATGAAGAAGAAGATATGAGGATGAAGATATGAGGATGAATGGGTAAAAAAAGGGCATATACAGGGAAGAAGAGCAATGCCGACACATAAACAGGCAAATGTATAAAATGGTAGTGGAAACAATGAATGATGATGCTGATGGCGGTGATGGTATACCCCTGAAGACCAATTAGCAGTTTTTTTTTCTTCATGAGAACAAATCACCCTGGGATGAGGTGGCTGGCACAGGGAACAGGGAGTGACAGTTGTGTGACAGACGCGGTCAGGCCCACCGACAGGGGGGGGCAAAGGGGTATATTGTCCCGGGCCCATGGGGATAGGGGGCCCAGAATTGGGTCCCCCTTACATTGTATGTATTGGGTAGGGGACCCCTTTTAGATTACTTTGTCCTGGGCCCAGCGATAACTGTCAGCGGCCCTGGTCGTGTGACAGACGCGGTGGGTGGCTGCTGTGCTCTGCTGTAGCACTGGCACGCGGCTGTCATTCGAGAACACTGTGTGCTGTGCTGTGCTGTGGTTGGAAAACAGAGATGGAGAGGTGGTGAGGTGGAGTGAAGGAAGACAGACACGACAAGTTTAGGAGGAGGTATGAGGAGGCCTAAAAATAAAATAAAAACAGCCAATAAAACATCCCAGCGAGAATAGGATGTCCTGTATATAGTCCTACGTGTGTGTGTGTGTGTGTGTGTGTGTTTGAGAGTGTTTGAGAGAGAGAGAGAGAGAGAGAGAGAGAGAGAGAGGGGGAGAGAGGAGGAGAGAGAGAGAGAGAGAGAGAGAGAGAGAGAGAGAGAGGAGAGAGAGAGAGAGAGAGAGAGAGAGAGAGAGAGAGAGAGAGAGAGAGAAGAGAGAGAGAGAGAGGAGAGAGAGAGAGAGAGAGAGAGAGAGAGAGAGAGAGAGAGAGGGAGAGAGTTGTGTTGTGTTGTGTTGTGTGACCGTGTAATTGTGCGCGCGCAATCGCGCATGTGTAGCCTATAGGTGTACAGTACTGTATGATAGGTAGGGCATCACTCAGGCCGGCCTGTACCAAAAAAAAGGCCATACTGTAAATTGTGTTCAAACAGGTGTCCACATACTGTACTGTGTTTCTTGACAACAAAATGGAGGCACTGTCACCCAAATGGGGCAATTCAGGACATCCAGTGTAGGAGGGAGACTCTGAAAAGACAAACCTATAGACAGGTTGAGAAGTAGCCTATATGGGAAAAGACCAACAAGTACATAAATAAATAAGTTATTAGGTAAGGGAACGGCATAATACATAATAACAAGATAAGAAAAGCAGAAAGAGGCAAGTTGAGAAAGTGATACAGAGAGGTATGGATAGATAGATAGATAGATAGATAGATAGATAGATAGATAGATAGATAGATAGATAGATAGATAGATAGATAGATAGATAGATAGATAGATAGATGAGAAAAAGTGAAGTGTATTTGTGGGCTATTAACAGAGGCGAGTAAAAGCAATCTTGCTCTTTAATTTTCTTTCTTTCTTTCTTTCTTTCTTTCTTTCTTTCTTTCTTTCTTTCTTTCTTTCTTTCTTTCTTTCTTTCTTTCTTTCTTTCTTTCTTTCTTTCTACTTATTTCTTTATTTCCATTTGCTTAATTTATTTATTGGTGTGTGTGTGTGTGTGTGTGTGTGTGTGTGTGTGTGTGTGTGTGTGTGTGTGTGTGTGTGTGTGCGCGCGTGTGTGTGTGTGTGTGTGTACATGTGTGTGTGTGTGTGTGTGTGTGTGTGTGTGTGTGTGTGTGTGTGTGTGTGTGTGTTTGCCAGCTGGAGTAGTAATTACTGAGCGCAGTCGAGGTCCAGGGGCCTGAGGCGGCGGCTACTGCAGCCACTCTGATCTCCCGCCAATCCGCACCGATAACCAACACTCACAGCTGCTTGCTGATTGGTTTGTTCCCAAGGTCGCGACCCCAGAAGCCATTTTGGAGCGAGGGGTTGGGGGGTAGCATTTGTACAACTGTCGATCCCCAACATACACACACCAATGACTCTGATCCATTCTGTTGCTTGCCCACACACATCCTGCACTAACGCATACAAACACGCACGCATGCACGCACAGGTCGGGCACACACACATGGATATGTACACTTGCACACACACACACACATACACACACACACGCACACACACACACGCGCACACACAAGCACGCACTTGTACGCACGTGCGCACGCACTCGCACGCACGCACGCACGCACGCACGCACACACACACACACGCACACACACACACACACACATGCACAGACCACACGCACACATACACAGACAAACACACACACACACAGACAAACACACACATACACACACACACAGACAAACACACACACACACACACACACACACACACACACACACACACACACACACACACACACACACACACACACACACACACACACACACACACACACACACACACACACCTCCTTTAATTCTCCTAACTTGTTTTGAAACAAGGGTGTTTTTTCATGTGCTGAAGTGAGTGAGAGTTGTTTTTAAAAGGGAATTTGGGGAAAAGTGTTCACTTTCCTGCTGATAGTTGGACAGGCTTTTTAACTTTCTAACTGGCTGTGTGGTCGACAAACTTGCCAGGGCTTTGTTGTCGCTGAGGCCGCTTCAGGAAAAAGTGGTTTCAGAGTTGTGCTTGTGCCGCCTCAAAATCGGATATTTTTTTGGCCAAGAACCTGAACAGTTTCCCCCCTTACTTTGCTTTCTTTGTATACTTCATAGTACATGCAAACCCTAAAACACTATTTTCTAACTCAAAACTGGTGACATTTTATTTAATGGTTGCTTTCTCACTTTATCTACATGTATCAACATGTCATATTAGGTCCTTACACTACTGTTCATGTTCTCATAAGGGACACCCATGGCCTTATGGTTAGAGGGATGGGCTTTAGATCAGAGGGTTGCAAGTTCAAACTGAACTGAAGTATTGACCTTTCAGCCTTGCTCAGTGACAGCGTCGGCATGTCTTGTTGCACAAAAGGGATTTGTTTATGACTTTGTTTATTCTCACTAAATACACCACAGACAAACAAAACAACAATGCAATATCACCCCAAGCAATACAAACAATAGCATTTACATTACACAATGCACAACTAACACAAACAATACAATAAAATACAATAAAACATATTATATATAAAACATGTTTATATAGCACATCGCAACTATGAAATTGACTCAAAGCGCTTTCAAAATAAACGCACACATAGCCTACACATTCCCACATTCACACGGGAGCTCTGAATGCTGCAGAACGGCGCCGATCGTCTGGGGTTCAACAGGAAAAAAAGTGTTATGCAAAACATGAACAATAAAACAGTATTTCACTCGTGGGAGTTCACATTTCAGAAAGCAAAAACAATATTGGTGTGTGTGCAGCGGGACGCTAAAACTAATTGAAATCAGAATCTCCACATGCTATCCCATTTAGTCTCTTTCGCAAGAGTTGCTTCTCCGTAAATGGACAGCAAACTGGTATAACAGGGGGAAACGTCTGTTGAGCGCTGTGGTTTCAGACATGTCACAGCAGTTTATTTGCTCCTGTAAACACTACGTAGGAATTGAATTAGTCTTTTTTATGTTTTGACATAAAAGCTCTCCAAAATCGTGTGTAGGCCTGTGCATAATACAACACCTTAAAACGTTGTAAACAGCTAAATTGGCTTAAACAGTTGTATTGACTGCATTGGAAAAGAGGTAATTCTAATGTCATATCTTCAGCTACAGTTGAAATTAAATTATTTTAACTATTTTGGTAAGTAGTCTGTTGTTCAGGTTAACACAATTCTCTGTGCCCCAGGAATATGTAACTCTAAACAACATTTTATTCATTCATTTGTTTAAATGTATGCAAGCAATTCATTACCAGCAATTCTGTATAGTCCGGCAGGTAATGTCCTTCATGTTTCTTCCATGTCAGCCTATCGTTCTTCATGTCCATTTGGGTTGGGCCATTTTCACAGGGGCAGCAGCAGATGTGTCCATGGCGAAACATGCTTTTCTAGGTGTGTGTGTGTGTGTGTGTGTGTGTGTGTGTGTGTGTGTGTGTGTGTGTGTGTGTGTGTGTGTGTGTTTGTGTGTGTGTGTGTGTGTGTGTGTGTGTGTGTGTGTGTGTGTGTGTGTGTGTGTGTGTGTGTGTGTGTGTGTGTGTGTGTGTGTGTGTGTGTGTGTGTGTGTGTGTGTGTGTGCAGGGCCGCTGACAGCTTTTCCTCAGCCCGGGACAAAGTCATCTGAAAGGGCCCCCTGCAAGGTATTGGGGACCTTATTCTGGGCCCCCTATGTCCCTGGGCCCATGGCAACATACCCCTTTGTCCCCCTGTCGGTGGTGTGTGTGCGTAGTTGCGCACACTGTGTGTGTGTGCGTAGGCGTGCGTGGGCACTTGTGTGCGTGTGTGTGCCTGAGGACAACCATATTTAAGAGCTGCGCTGTGAAAGATTCCTCTGTTAGACTGATGGATGTGTGGAGACACTTGTGTTGGTAGCGTGGAAGAGATCTCATCCCCCAGAAACACTTTATTTAGACACTCAGAGACAGGCAGATCCTAACTCATATGCTTTCCTTTTTTAAAAAACATTCCAATAGTTTTAAGGTGTATGTCAGGGGTTTTCAGGCAGTGGTCCGTGGCCCACTCGTGGTCCGTGACTATGCAGTTTAACTAGCCTGGTTAGGCCATCCAATGTACTCCACCCAAACAAAGATTTTGGCTCCGCGTATTTGTATGCTTTTGCAACACTATATCGTATCAATCATGCTAATAAAGCACAACATGGGTTTCAATTTGAATTCGGAACTCCATTGAATATAAATGGCATAGTGAGATCAGACCATCTCCCACCCTCCACGGAGACAGATTCCTCTTAGCTTTCGCCAGTTTTGCCCAGGCTACAGTTTAACTACTACAAATACACATACACAAGCAAAGTGGTGCTATGGACTAACTGCTCAATCTAAATGGTGGTCCACGGGCCAGAAGCAGTTAAAAATCCTTGCTGTATGTGCACATTAATCTGGCTTTACCAGACCACATTAGTTACTTTGTAATTCATTTTTGGTCTGGATTCTTGGTGCCCTGAATCGCTTGGTGCATGGGAGGAGTGAGCTCAGCTCTGGTTTGAAATGAAATGATGACCAATCGCTGACAGCTGATGTTCATGACCGTATGCTATTATGCGCCCAAGTACGTTTGCTTATTGGCCGGCCGGCATGGGGGATGACTAAACCCTCCCCAGAGGAGCGTAATCAGACGATTTGTGAATTATGAAGTAATTCAAAATTAAGGGTCTGACCTGTCCGGCTATGTGCACATGTGGCTGTCTCGATTTCTTTCAGGTGGCTCTTCTCACACATCTTCCTCTTTCAAACTTAATCTTGATTTCAAAATGCAAGTACTACTGAAACTACTATTCAGGTGTGCATTTCTCAAAACTATAGTTGCTAACTTCATTAGCTACTTTGTCGTTTTCAGTACAATTTCCCATTGGCAACTATAACCAAATTGCTAACTAGCTAACAACTATGCTTTCGAGAAATGCACCCCAGCATTGGATTGCACTATTTTCCCTATTCATTTTTTGAGTAGGTCTGATTTTCTGTATCATGCACTTTTATGGTATCGCAGCTACAATCACTAAAGAAGCTTCCGCATATTTGTAACCCAAATCATGTCCTATGATCACTTAAGTGTGGTGGGTTCACCTACAAATATACCTCAAAATATGGAACTATTCAGTGAGTGGTCAGGATTCAAGTAAATATATATTTCAGATGAAACATTTATTTCAAACACACAAAAACACACAAACATGTATTTCCCCAGTAAAAGAAATTGCCTATTTAGTAATGTAAATAAAGTAGGTGCACAATGGTGCCTGGCCCCATAAACGCTGCTTCTAATACACAGTCTTAAAGTTACTTGCGTTTAGCAACAACAACAAAAATCCCTCTCACTGACTCAATCGCTGCAGTTAACCAAAGCAGACTCCACACATTTCTACATAACCCCAGTATAGGTATCCTCAGAATTCCCCAACCGCAAAGAAAATACTCTTGAGCCACCTAGGGCAAGTTACATCAGAAAATGACTTGTAAATGACATGTGCAAAAACGTGTGGCCACACTTAAAACAAAACTTCAACACAACTGCGCAGTTACTAAACAAAATAGCCGGCATGTAAAAGAAAACACCCCGAAATAAAACGGTGCAGGCCTGTTAAATGTCTTTTCCTTTTGGTCAGCAATGTCTGCTACTCACTGTACCGCGGTCCCAGTTTTCCCTGGCGAACCGACAAACGCAAAAAGGTCCGGTGCACGCTGCACGAGAGGCACAGGGAGACAGCGGAGTCCCTCCTCCCTCGTCGCTGGAGGAACCGCTGGCCCTCCTGGTCACCAGGGCGCTATCCAGGTAGCGTTGCTCCCGCGCTGGCTACCTCAGTGGAACCGCTGGCTGTGTGGAAACCAGGGCGCTAACTGAGTAGCTAAGTGCTGTGGTTAGCAGGGGTCTAACTTTTAACCCACTACTCGCACTGGGACGATTCTAACTCGCCCAGCAAACTGGTAAACGAAAAACTAATGCCCTGTGGACCTAGCGGAAGATCTAAAGCATACTCCCGTAGTTTTGCTTAAGGACACAGTCCCCTCCTGCTACATGTTTACAATAACCGAGGAAAACTTGCGGCCGTTCTCGAAACACAAAATGGAGGATCTTCCTCTTTGTCTCTCTAACTCCACCCTCTTCCCCGCTAGTCCAGCATATTCACAACCAATGAAAATGCCCCTCTCGTGTGCATGACAGTTTTAACTCATACACACAGGGCTGTACAGCCCACTTATAATAATTTCGTCTCTTTTTTGTTTCTTGCTCTTTTAACTCACATACAGGTAAATGAAATGTATAGCACATGAAAATTAACAAACTGTATCCCACAGGAGTTATGAATTATGTAAGAACATTGCTGTCTTAACAGAATATGAAAAAAAACACAGAGTAACAAACCCTCAGTAACACCTGGGTTACACTCCCCCCTTTCTAAAGGTCTGGATGTCCTCATCCGACTGAACTAACAACTGTCAGGTAAGATACTAATAGTGAAGCATTTAACCACTCGACCCTCTTTAGTCAACTCCCCATCCTGGGATATACATATTTTCATCCCTTTATGCTGTATGACCAATGGACGGTCAGAAGGTTTCCCTAGTTCATCATAGGTGAAACGGATCACCGGCTTGACTATCCGTCTCTCTCGAGGGGCAGTGTCTTCCACCGATTCCAGGCTCCCCAAATCAGAGAGACTGTGGACCTCTCCTAGGGACCCAGTGCTTTGCAATTGTGGGTTACCTGGTGTCTCAGCACCACTCCCTACGGGGAGGTTACAGTCTTCAGCCTCCCCTGGATCAACAAGGTTTCCCAGGTCTAATTGCAAGTCATCATTATCCAACTGAATAATCCCCTCAACATTATCGGGGTCCTCAGGTATGCCGGTACCCACTTCACCACCCTTACTCACAGACAGTATAGACCCATCAGGGCCTGGGCAAGGTGCATAGCTTGTCACCGATGCAGGGGCATACACATACTCATCGTCCTCAGAGTCTGACCCACTACCAGCGGGCCCCACTTCTTGGGAATGTGTTCGACTCTGCTGCCGTGTTCGAGGCACACGCTGGACTGTTTGTATAGCTTCATCAGACCCTTCGGATAACCTTACAAGGGAGCCTACTGGTAGCAGGTGGTCTCGGTGCAGAGTTTTCACCACCCCTGCCCCCTGTTCGGGTTTTACTCGGTACACAGGAAGGTTTGGCAACTTTTCTTTAACTATATAGGGGACAGAGTTCCACTTATCCTTCAATTTTTGTTTGCCAGTGCCTCCAAACGCACGGACAAGTACTCTGTCGCCTACGTCCAGCAAGTGGGAGCGAACTCTCCGATCGTAGGCCTGCTTGTTGCGTTGGTGACTCTTGTCGGCTGCCTGCACAGCCAGGTCATAAGCATCTTTCAGGTCTTTCCTAAGGGTCGCCACATATCTCTGGTGAGACTTTTCCTCTTGTCCATCCTGCACTGCACCGAAGCATAGGTCCACTGGTAGGCGGGCTTCCCTCCCGAACATAAGGAAGTACGGGGAGTAGCCTGTGGCATCGCTTTTGGAGCAATTGTAAGCATGCACCATTGCAGCAATTTGCTGACTCCAGCACCTCTTCTTCACTGGGTCCAGTGTACCCAACATAGACAACAAAGTCCGGTTAAAGCGTTCGGGCTGTGGGTCACCTTGAGGGTGATAGGGCGTTGTCCTTGATTTTTTTATACCCAGTACCGTAAGTAGTTCCTTGATCAGCCTACTCTCAAAATCCCGGCCCTGATCTGAGTGGATTCGGGCGGGTAGTCCGTAATGGACAAAGAATTTTTCCAGCAAGACTTTAGCTACTGTTGGTGCTTTCTGATCTCTCGTGGGATAAGCCTGAGCGTATCGGGTATAATGGTCTGTGACAACCAAAACATTTGCAATACCACGAGAATCAGGCTCCATGGACAGAAAGTCGATACAAACTAAATCAAGTGGGCCCTTACTGGTCATTTGGTGAAGAGGAGCGGTTCGGTGGGGCTGAGATTTGTGCGCCACACATCTCCCGCAGTCATAAATGTAATTGGCAATGTCAGCAGCCATCTTAGGCCAATAGAATCTGTCTCTTGCAAGCTCAATAATGCGCTCGATGCCCAAATGCCCCCCATCGTCATGCAATGCTTTCAAAACCTGGGGGCGAAACTGCTTTGGGAGGACAAGCTGGAGTATCTCTTTCCCTAACCTCTTACTGATGGTTCTGTACAGTACTCCACTCCGTTGAACTAGCCGGGGCCACTGTCTCAGTAACAAGTGAACCTCAGCATCCACACGTAAGGGGACGTAGGGGCGGCGGCCACGTGCCAAAGCTTGTTTCACCTTACTAATGGACACGTCTTGATCTTGAGCTAACTGTAAGTCGTTTACACTCAGCTGTTCCAATGACTTAGCACTAACCCACGTAGGGTATACATACGCCTGAGGAATGCAGTGGGGCGAAGCACCCAGTTGGTCAACCCCTCGTGAGGTAGTTCCGGGGAGATGGGACAAACTGACACTTTTGCAGACTGCTTTCACCCCTGATGGTGGTATCCACCCTTCTTCCTCTGCAACTTCTTCCTCTACACCGTCTAGGTCGACAGCTTCTTTGTATGCACATTCTTTGTCTGCACCTTCATCCTTTCTTGATAACAGGTCTGCATCAATGTTCTCACGTCCCGGTCTGTACTGAATTCCAAAATTGTATGTGGCTAAGGCGGCTAACCATCTGTGTCCACAAGCATTCAGTTTGGCAGAGGACAACACATAGGTTAACGGGTTGTTGTCAGTTCTAACGGTAAATTGGGCACCGTAGAGATAATCATGAAATTTGTCGACTACCGCCCACTTTAACGCTAAAAACTCTAACTGGTGGACCGGGTAGTTTCTCTCAGAGGCACTGAGTTTTCGGCTGGCGAAAGCTACAGGGCGTAATCCTTCAGGGTACTCTTGATTTAGCACGGCCCCCAATCCATCAAAACTTGCATCCACGTGTAGTATGTAAGGCTTACTGGGGTCAGCAAAGGCAAGCACTGGAGCATTTGTCAGGCAGTTCCTTATCTTTGTGAAGGCCTCGGTACACTCAGCAGTCCACCGGTCACCGAAAGGCTCAGACCTATTTAAATAGGGTTGGTTTTGGGTGGACTTTGGCGGGCGCCCTCTCTGGGGAGGGGCATAGCCCCTGGTCAAGTCAGTGAGTGGACGAACTATGGCAGAGTAATGGGCAATAAAACGCCTATAATAGCCGCAAAAGCCCAAGAAGGACTGCAAGGCCTTGAGGTTAGTCGGCAGCTGCCACTGTGCTACTGCCTGAAGCTTGTCGGGATCTGTGGACACACCGTCGGCAGACACTATATGTCCAACATACTTGACTTGAGTCTGGCAAAACTGACATTTGTCAATGGACACTTTTAAGCCAAACTCCTCCAACCGGTCAAGGACTTTAAAGAGGCGATCCTCGTGTTCCTCCAGGGTGCGGCTAAAGATGATAATGTCATCTAGGTAAACAATGCACTGTAACAGGTTCATGTCCCCTACCACTCGTTCCATTAATCTTTGGAAAGTTGCGGGGGCTCCAGTGATGCCCTGAGGCATCCTCTCGAATTGGTAAAAGCCTAGGGGGCAAATGAAAGCTGTCTTCTCCTTATCTTTCTCCAGCATCGGGATTTGGTAATACCCGCTTCGCAGGTCTAGCACAGAAAACCATCGGCTGCCCGTCATACAGTCCAAAGCATCGTCTATACGCGGCACAGTATACTGGTCTGGGATGGTCCGCGAATTGAGAGTGCGATAATCGATGCACATTCTAATCTTGCCACTTTTCTTTCTTGCCACCACAATAGGTGAGGCGTAGGGACTACGAGATTCTTTGATTATCCCAGCCGCCAACAACTCTTGTAAGTGGCGCCTCACATCGTCAATATCTGCGGGCGCAATACGTCTGGATCGCTCCCGAAATGGTTTCGGGTCATTGAGTTGAATCTCATGTTCCACCCCATTTGCTAGCCCCACATCCCACTCCTCCACTGAAAAAACCCTTGTCCGTTCTGACAATTTCAGCGCCAACCTATTTTTCCAGGTTGCTGGTAAAGGGGAACTACCAAAATCGAATAACTCAGGACATAGGCTACTGGTGGAGGGAGTACCCTGACCTAACTCTGTCACAACGTCAGCAGTATGTATTTGAGCAATGACAGTACCCTTTGGAATGCACCGTTCTTTCAAGGACACATTTTGTAGCAGCACAGCACAATGATTCTTATCCAGGTTTTTTGGAAGGACCACACAGGGGGGAGACGCGACTCCCTGTGGCAGGGTGTTGGGGTTGTCAAGGACCAATATTCCAGGAGCTCCGGGTGTGTAGATGGAGGCCCTACCTACTGCAATGCGGGCTTCTCCGGGGGTCAACTTAAGCGGTCCGGGCCCAGTCCAGGTCACCTGGCCAACCCTATGTTCAGTCGGTGGCCCCACCATACTGGTATCAATCCTCCAGGACGAGGCCTGCTGTGGTGTCGAGGCCATTTGGGCAGACACTGGTTCATGGTGGAAACCTCGAGCGTTAGTGCCAATGATCAATGGTACCTGGTCTGGCCCTTTGGGATCAGGACATACCAAGGCCAGTACCGTCCGAGGCTTTTCACTGGGCCCATCCTCTGGGAACTTCACGTTAACGGCCACATAACCTTTGTATGGATAGCTGGACTCACTCAAGCCCCAAATGCACAGACTGGAAATGGGCTGGATTTGGATGTGGGAAAGATTCTCATTATACCACCTCTCAAAAATGAGGGTGACCGTAGAGCCACTATCCATGAGTGCACTACACTCATTCCCCTCGACAATGATCTTACTTACAGAAGGCCTCCCAACTAACCCATCTGGTAACGCTGCAGATGGCGAGGTAGGTACATCACTGCGACTCGACATGTGCTTTACATGAGTGTCCGTGGCTCCTGCCCGGCTGGAGGAGGCCTCTTGTCGGCCATCTTTTTGTTTTTTCAACGATCGAATTAAGCGTGTGATGACTCTCCCTGAATCCTCAGGTGCATCACAGCGCGTTGCTACATGGCCATCCTCACCACATCGGTAGCAAAAATATTCCCCTGATCCCTCTGATGGTGAACTTTTGCTGTGGCTTGTCACTCGTCGATTATTGTGCTCATTGGTCTCTCGGGGCTTCCATTCTCGAGGGTTAGGGGGGCGCTGGTTCACGGCCATTCTCTGTATCTGGTGTTGCAAATCACTTACTTGACGTTGCAACATGTGCACTTCCTGCTCGTGGCTTACTACGTCATGTCGAGGCGCTAACAGGGCTTCAGCTTCCTTGACTGGAGGGCTCGGGGCAGAGTCTTTGGCAGACAACTTTGCTACAAGGACTTTAAGGTTGTCTATCTCTTGCTTTAGCTTAGTAGCATCCTGGAGCTTAAGCTCGTCATCAGTAGCTCGTACTTGCCTCACGGTGGTTTTGTTAACTGAGAGGCCAGGCCTTTGCCGCACGGCTTGCTAGTCTTCTTCTTCCCTTATCTCTTTTAATAATTGCAAAAAGGACGGAGGTTTCTCCTTGCGTTCACGAAGCCTCAGCTGCACCAGCATCAAATCAGATTCCACAGCCCCTCGTAGGAGCTGCTCAACTCTTATACGATCTCTTTGAGACGTAATCACCCCGCCTCTGAACACTACTTTAGTCAAGGCATGTTCAATTCGTCGCAAAAAGTCAGACAGTCGCTCCCCTGAATGTTGTCGTAGCGCCCGGAAAGCATAGTATAGATCTTCCCCCGACTCAGAAGAACCAAAAGCTTGTTCCAAAGCTCCAAGATAATCTTGGGGAGTGGCTTGGGGGTCGCTGGACCTAACGGCCTGTGCAATTTCAAGCGCTGGACCCTTAAGACTCTCAATAATTCGCTTGCGCTTTTCACTGGCTGAACATTCACACTCATCAACCATTAAGCGGGCCTGCATAAGCCAAGTATCTAGGTTCTCTTCCCCATTTGGAGTAGGTGCAGTCCCAGAAAAGGGACGCAATCTTCGGAAAGCTGTATTCTCTGGGGCCATTGGCCTGGGGACTTTCTCCAGTATATCCCCCACTGTTTTTAAAAGGGCAGTGAACTGTGGATCACTAGGACTGGGGGCGTCAGGGGTGACCTCTACTCTCCCATCTGAGTCAGTAGCCTTAGTTGTGGGGGTGTCAGAGGCGACCACTGGTTGAGCACTCGAGTCAATGAGTATGCTTAATGGCCATGGATCTCCCTCTTCAGGCCTCACTTCTGGGGGAATTGCATCGCCATTCACGACCTCGCTGCATACACATAGCACCATAAGGCCCTGAGTTTCGGGATCAAACATCCGCCCTTTCACTTTAACGCGACCAAGACACTTAATAGCGTTAAGATGGTCCTCAATACTTTCATTACGGGCATCTTTAGGAACACTTTTGACTATTAATGCATGAGTTGGGTCTACCCCTTCTCCCTTGCACCAGTTCGGCAGAAATGACATTGTTACTGTTATTTTTATTAAGTTTGCGCAACTACTTTTTTTTTTCTTTGGCTTCAACTATTTTAGTCTACAAACTACTCCACTCACTGAAATATTTAAATTAATCCCATCCTCGTCGCCATTTTATGTAACCCAAATCATGTCCTATGATCACTTAAGTGTGGTGGGTTCACCTACAAATATACCTCAAAATATGGAACTATTCAGTGAGTGGTCAGGATTCAAGTAAATATATATTTCAGATGAAACATTTATTTCAAACACACAAAAACACACAAACATGTATTTCCCCCAGTAAAAGAAATTGCCTATTTAGTAATGTAAATAAAGTAGGTGCACAATGGTGCCTGGCCCCATAAACGCCGCTTCTAATACACAGTCTTAAAGTTACTTGCGTTTAGCAACAACAACAAAAATCCCTCTCACTGACCCAATCGCGGCAGTTAACCAAAGCAGATTCCACACATTTCTACATAACACCAGTATAGGTATCCTCAGAATTCCCCAACAGCAAAGAAAATACTCTTGAGCCACTTAGGGCAAGTTACATCAGAAAATGACTTGTAAATGACATATGGAAAAACGTGTGGCCACACTTAAAACAAAACTTCAACACAACTGCGCAGTTACTAAACAAAATAGCCGGCATGTAAAAGAAAACACCCCGAAATAAAACGGTGCAGGCCTGTTAAATGTCTTTTCCTTTTGGTCAGCAATGTCTTTTACTCACTGTACCGCGGTCCCAGTTTTCCCTGGCGAACCGACAAACACAAAAAGGTCCGGTGCACGCTGCACGAGATGCATAGGGAGACGGCGGAGTCTTTCCTCCCTCGTCGCTGGAGGAACCGCTGGCTTTCCTGGTCACCAGGGCGCTATCCAGGTAGCGTTGCTCCCGCGCTGGCTACCTCAGTGGAACCGCTGGCTGTGTGGAAACCAGGGCGCTAACTGAGTAGCTAAGTGCTGTGGTTAGCAGGGGTCTAACTTTTAACCCGCTACTCGCACTGGGACGATTCTAACTCGCCCAGCAAACTGGTAAACGAAAAACTAATGCCCTGTGGACCTAACGGAAGATCTAAAGCATACTCCCGTCGTTTTACTTAAGGACACAGTCCCCTCCTGCTACATGTTTACAATAACCGAGGAAAACTTGCGGCCGTTCTCGAAACACAAAATGGAGGATCTTCGTGCAAGTCTCCTAACTCCACCCTCTCCCCAGCAAGTCCAGCACATTGCCAACCTATGAAAATGCCCCTCTCGTGTGCATGACAGTTTTAACTCATACACACAGGGCTGTACAGCACACTTATACAAATTTCGTCTCTTTTTTGTTTCTTGCTCTTTGAAGTCAAATACAGGTAAATGAAATGTATAGCACATGGAAATTAACAAACTGTATCATACAGGAGTTATGAATTATGTAAGACCATTGCTGTCTTAACAGAATATGAAAATAACAGAAACAGAATATAACAAACCCTCAGTAACACCTGGGTTACATATTGTTGTTAGAATCAGCATTGAACAGTTGAGATGATTGAATGTATTTATATCCAATTTCTTCATACTAGGTCAGTGGTTCTCAAAACTTTTTCAGACCAAGCACCACTTTTCCCCCCCAAAAAAGTTCAGGGACCACCAGTCAACTGAATTGACGGTTGATGGGTGCTAATTTGACACTGCTAATTTCGATGCCGACCACTTACTTTTTATTTACATTTACAAGCCTGTCTTGTAATTATGCTACAAATATAGCCTACTGCTAGCTTGTCCTGGAAAAGAATTCCCCTCGCGGACCACCTGAGCTCTGTCTTGGACCACCAGTGGTCCCCAGACATCACTTTGAGAATGAGCTCTGTCTTGGACCACCAGTGGTCTCGGACCACACTTTGAGAATCATTGTACCAGGTCGATCCTAGCCATCCTACTAACTGGAAATTATACAGGTTCATTGTGGCATAGTCTTCACATTCGAATCCAGGTGCAGACGCTTTAACCCTCTTACTTTCGTATTCAGCTTTACCCAGCTTTAAATAGTCAAAGCTGGCAGCAAAGAGAGATATTGAAAACAAGAACTTGTGAATGTATTTCATATCTCAGCCAACATGCGGCTTACTGAGGCACACAGCAATATGCCACCATGGTTCCCCATTGGTGAAGTTGGCAAGTAACCCATAGTTAAGGCATAATTAAAATCACAAACACAGAGACCCCCCTTCCTCTGCGTGAAAAAAAAATATGATGAAGGATATGACTGCCACCTGACAGCTGTGTGTGTCTGTGTGTGTATGTGTGTGTGTGTGTGTGTGTGTGTGTGTGTGTGTGTGTGTGTGTGTGTGTGTGTGTGTGTGTGTGTGTGTGTGCGTGCGCGCAAGTGCGTGTGTCTGTGTCTGTGTGTGCGTGTTTCTTTGGCCGTGTGCACACGTGTGTTTGTGTGTGTGTGAGTACATGCGTGTGTGTGTGTGTGTGTGTGTGTGTGTGTGTGTGTGTGTGTGTGTGTGTGTGTGTGTGTGTGTGTGTGTGTGTGTGTGTGTGTGTGAGTGTGTGTGTGTGTGTGTGTGTGTGTGTGTGTTCGTGTGTGTGTGTGTTTGCCTGCACACATGTAGTATGTGCAGGTGTGTGTGTGTGTGTGTGTGTGTGTGTGTGTGTGTGTGTGTGTGTGTGTGTGTGTGTGTGTGTGTGTGTGTGTGTGTGTGTGTGTGTGTGTGTGTGTGCGTGTGTGTGTTTGCCTGCCGCACATGTAGTATGTGTGTTTGAAAGCGGCTCCACCCCACTCATTATGAGGCATCCAGCTGTGCACCGTACATGTGCTTGACAACGATCCCTGTAGCGCTGTGGTAGCGCTCCATTGAAAATGATTGAAAATTAGCATCGCTTATTGTGCTTCTCCAGTGCTCCTCTTCAGTCTCTGACTGGCAGACTCCAGACTAGCATCACGTAGAGCACGTCAGGGCATTATGTGTAGAGGTGCGACGCCTTTGCAATTGCAGTCGTTGTCCTCAACGCCGCGGGAAAGCACTTTCGTCACGTGATGAGGTTTGCACAGTTTTCCCGCCTTGGCTGTGAATTTCTGTAGCCAAGGTGAATTTCTGTTTCTAGGCGCTGAAATGCTCTCTAGTGCCGTGACCAAAGCCATGCATACAGGTAACCCTAACCTGTCAGAAATTGTGCCCAAAAAGTGTAATTTGAACACAGTCTTAGGACATACATACAGTAGACCAATAATGACGTGTTCTTTTGTAGCGATGAGGTCTGAGCCTCAGGGCCCCCTTGGACATTGACCCTCGTTCAGGATGCTTATAAAAAAATATTCAGTTTCCGAAAACACATACAGTATACCGTATGTTCTGAAAATATATATAACTTCTGAGCAGCAACATAATAGTCATGTACTTAATCAGTCAATTACAGTATATTAATGTCAAAGAATAAAATAAAAAAATGAGGGAAAAGACCCAGACATAGTCATATCCTGATCAGATAGACAGATGGATAAAAGTCACCATACTTATTTAATGATATAGCCATTATGCCTCACCATGACTCATCCCTCCATCCCCCTCAAAAAACCTTTCATGACATTTCCTTCAGTTGACAGAAACAAATTCATCTTATTAGCAAAGTGACATGCCAAAATGGCTCTCTCAGTGTGACTGCATGTTATGAACTCTGTCCTCCTCCTCCTCTCCTTTCTTCCTCTGTAGACATCAGAGAGGATATCAATAAAAAAAGACAAAAGAATACATTGGCACAGCACAGCACAGCATATCAACCACCTCCAGGGTCGGGCCTAGGCATAGTCTGACAAGGTGGTCGCCTGGGGCACCAAATGTCTTGGGGGCACCATAAGATCTAGCCTGATTATCATGACTTTCAAATCTCTTCGAAACTTGGTCTGGCCAAGACCATAACAACTAACATTTTCAAACAGCATGGTTGACCCACCTCCCTTGGGTTGCTACTGGTCGAGGGCAGAAAAGGCTGAGCCAAAGTTTAAACCAAACATTTTCTTAGTCACGATAGAACGTCTCTGCTTAAACCACGTCACTGCCTTGAACACGCCTTTACCCAGGACCGTTGGAAATGCTCAAAGTTGATTGGTTCCCGACAAAGTGGGTGGAGTTCCCCTGCCAGGGGGAACTCGAATCTGCCTGAACAAGGAGTTTTCCTGAGCAAGTGTAGCAGAGCCGGAGGTGTTGCGTCACTGCGAGGGCGGAGTCTGGGTACATAAGACCAAACAGTCCGACAGAATTAGAACATCAGGCTAAATAAAACAATAAACTTCAAACCGAAAAATGATTATTCATGGGCACTGTAACCAATACCCTGTACACGACTGTAAGTCACTTTGGATAAGTGTAATGTAATGTAATGTAATGTAATGTAAAGTAATGCATCATGTGGCATACACACTCTCACATACTGTGTCTCAGTGTTCGCAGGTAGATCTGTGCTCACTGTGCTCGATACTATGTTTGTTTACAGATGCCAATATCTAAACACACAAAAAGCAAAGGGGAGGCTCACCTAGGGCACGAAACTGACCACCTCCTCCTCATCATCATGTTCCTTGAATCCTTATCCACCACTTCCTTAACATCCTCCTAATCCTCACTCTCCTCATTTGTGTTGCCCCTCTTGAGACATCAGAGAGGATATCAATAAACAAGAGAAGGAGAACTGATGAGTTGACGAAGGGGGCCCAGCGCATAACGATACAGTATGTGAACTTCCTCCTCCACTTCATCATGCTTTTTCTCCTCTCCTCTTTGTCACATATTTCCTCCTTCCTTTCTTCACATCCTTCTCTTACCTTATGCTCATACTTTTGTTTCTTCTTCTTCTGGAGACATTGGAGAGGATATCAATAAACACATAATGCTATTTTCCCCCTTTTATTTGGTTATTGATATCCTCTCCAATGACATTGACAAGTTGATGAAGTGGTTGAGCAACATCATTTGTCATGACATGTTGTTCTCCTTCTCTTCTTCCTCTTCCTCCTCCTCTGCACCCACGTTCTTCTCCTCCTCCTCTTCCTCCTCCTCAACTCCCTCGTTCTCCTGTACATGCTTCTCCATCTCTCCATCATCTTCTTCCTCCTCCTACTCCTCCTCCTCTTCTGTCTCTTGCTGTGCTTCTTTGTCATTCTCTTCCTCCTTGTCAGTCTCATATTCCCACACATCCTCCTCCTTCTCCCAGTGATCTATCTCCTCCTCCTCCTCCCCTTTCTGCTCCTTCTTCTTCATCCTACTCCTTCTTCTTCATCGTCCTCGCACCTCCTCCTCCTTTTTCTCCTCAACATCTTATTCTTATTCCTCGAATGACTGCTTTTCATTCTCCTCTTCCTTTATCTTTCCTCCCTCCTTCCTAGAGATGCACCGGATCCAAGATCCGGTTCCGGATCCGGCAGGATAATAGGGTTTTTCACAGGATCCGGATCCGGTTCTTTCTTCATTCTCCTTCTCATACCTCCTCCTCCTGTTCCTCCACCACTCCTTCTTCTTTCCCGTCTAACTTTTCTTTTTTTTGTCCCACTTCCCCTCTTTTTACTCCTGCTCTCACTATGACTCCTCTTCCTCCTTGCAGAGGTGTATAGAGTAGAAGCAGAATTACTCTGACTGATGTAACTGCACACTGTCTAATGAGGCAGTGATTACAATGACGCAATGATTACAATTAACCCACCTGGTACCAGCCTTGCTGGTCACAACTGTAAGAGTACTTTTTTTTTTTTAAAACTTTATTTTTCTTTCTTAACAATTACAAGGTGTAAAAAAAAAACACACACACATACAACATAAAAACTATAAAGTGTCCGGATTGGGATATGACTCAAGCTGGTGAATAATGTCCAATTCAATGCTCAATTGGTCACTGCAATGTAAATGATCCACTTTGTCACACAAGAGTCCATCTGTAGTCTTATTCTGTGGGTCAGGTCCTCCATGACATATATGTCCTGAACAATTTTCAACCAGCCCTCTTTGTCAGGGAGATCTTCCTTGTACCATTTTTTGGTAATTGTTTTTTTGCTGGCCGCGATCAGGATTTTAAACAGGTACCTGTCAGATTTACACAAAATATTTCCTGCAACATTTCCAAGATACAACACTGTGAATGTTTTGGGTATATCATAGCCAAGTATTGCAACAATTGTACAATGCACATCGTCCCAAAATTTAACCAAACCAGGGCAAAGCCAAAAAACATGTGTATGATTCACATTCATCTCCCCACATTTTCGCCAACAGGGTTGGGGGGTAGATTGATACTTGCTTGTCAGTTTGGGTGTAATAAAGAAACGAATAATGTTCTTCCAACAATGTTCTCTCCATGTATGTGATGATGTAGTGGTATGCTGTGTCTGCCATATGTGTAACCAGTCATCTTCTGAAATATCAATTTCTAACTCTTTTTCCCATTTGTGTTTCACATATAATGTGTTCCCCTTACATGCCATTAATTGTTGATATAAAATAGATATTGTTCTCTTGCCCTTCAAAATATAGGCCCCTAATATAGTATGAATTACATTGTTTTTGTCCAACTCTATGGTCGATTTGACTTCCTTGTTAAAGTAATCTCTAAGTTGTAGATATCTGAAGTGGTCTTGATTACTCAGAAGAAACTTGTCCTTCATTTCTTGGAAACTCATGAACTGTAAGAGTACTTTCACTGTACTACTCCTCTTACCTCCTCATGTAGTGTGTTGGCTGAGCTGATATGCTCTCCTTTCCCCCTCTTTCCCGCTCTTACGACAGTACTTCTCCTCCTCTGCTTCCTTCTCTCAACTCCTCAGCTGATATGCTCTCCTTTCCCCCTCTGCTCTTACGACATCACTTCTCCTCCTCTGCCTCCTCCTCTCACCTCCTCAGGTGGCATGTGGCCCAGCTGATCTAAATGACTACTGTGACCCCTTCCTAATTCTTCACTCATTCAGTCATGTTGCTCCTCTTTCCCTTTATGACTTTATCATTCCTCTTTCACCTTCTTTTTCATTCATGTCTTCCAAGAGTCGAGAGCTCTTCCTCCTCTCCTTAGCACTGAGATCCTGAAACAAACATTCCCTCTTCTTCGTCTTCGTCTTCATCATCATCATCATCATCTTCTTCTTCTTCTTCTTCTTCTTCTTCTTCTTCTTCTTCTTCTTCTTCTTCTTCTTCTTCTTCTTCTTCTTCTTCTTCTTCTTCTTCTTCTTCTTTTTCTTCTTCTTTTTCTTCTTCTTCTTCTTCTCTCTCTCTCCCTCTCTCTCTCTCTCTCTCTCTCTCTCTCTCTCTCTCTCTCTCCCTCTCTCTCTCTCTCTCTCTAGTTTCGGCGTGCTTTTCATGTCTTATAGTCAGGAATGTCTCCCACCTCCTGTGTGTCTTTGAAGGGCTAAAAGCCATATGGGGTAAATGAAAGAGAAAAATAAGGTCTCCAACAGTTTGTACAGAGGAAAATGAAAAGAGTTAAGTGGGAACCCAAGAGATATCCAGGGGTGTTCAAGTCTGCAAGGAGCCTGTTTGGTTCATTCACTTAATTTTTTAGATAGAGAACTCACTCTTGATTCAGTATGTGGACCTCTGGCAATTTTTCGCTTCCATCACTCCATAAAAGCGATTCTCTCTGTGTGTGTGTGTGTGTGTGTGTGTGTGTGTGTGTGTGTGTGTGTGTGTGTGTGTGTGTGT
>NC_085877.1:34362129-34382129 GCF_034702125.1 Engraulis encrasicolus
ACTATGCTCCATACATTTTTTCATTTTTCCAAGTACCCCGGCCCCTGCAGTGTGCTCGCGTACCCCTAGTGGTACACGTACCCCTGTTTGGGAAACACTGGTCTACTACTTAGTTATTTAGTTAGAGTTAGAGTTAGAGTGTACTTTATTTTCCCTGGAGGGGAAATTTGTCTCGGGCTTCAACAATCACTGCATAACATACAGTACTCACTCACATACCCATAAAACATAACATAGAGAACACAAAAAAACATACAAACATAGAAAACATAAAAGCATAAGAAACATGAAAAAAAAAACGAAAAAAAAACTGTGCACTTCCTATTTTGACCCCAAATGGCAATTCAGGGGAGGACCAGGCCAAAATCATCCTCAGTCCACCGGGCAAATGCCCTGTACTGCAGTGGTTCCCAACATTTGGGTCGGGACCCACCTTATGGGTCGCCAAAGATCCACAGGGGGTCGCGGAGCCCTCTTGATTTTAAGGGGTTTCATTTTAAATATATGGGTAGATGACGTGACGTGTAAATTTTGCTGTCGCAGGCTCTTAAAATTAAGTAAATTCATGCTTTCAAAATTGTCAATGCTTTAAATGATTAAACTAATGTCGTTGTCGTGAAAAAGTAATGTGTAATAAATCCAGAGCTTAAATAAGTATACTTAATTTTGAGTCAAATGTCACATTTGTCCTATGGTGTGACTGAGGCAAGACTGGTTCTCCATATTAAAACATTTTTAAATAAATAATCAAAGCTCAGTCATTTGTCTAAACAACCCTGGCATGTTTTTCAAGGTGTCTATTTTAGCAAGTGGCAATGCTTAATTTTTTTCCTGTTTTTCTGAGACCGTATGGACTTATGAAACTTTGTCGCAAAAAATAATGTCCTGTGGTGTGACATCATTTTTTTGGTTAATTCTGTGGATAATTATCTATTGTTGAAGCTCCAGCGGTACATAAATTGTGACTTTAGACCCAATGAAGCCAATGGCAAGGGTGGATTTTAGATTTTTCTGTCATAGTTCTTCAGTCAATCAATTATGTTTTACTACCACAAGATGTATTAGTTTTGTAGTCCTTTGGTGTGACAGCCATAAAATACATTTTGACAATAGTGTATATTTTTCATATTTTTTCTTATGTAGATGTATGAAAATGCATCTTACTAAAGGTGAAATTGTATTTCAGTTGGCAACGACATGGCTTTAAATTAACTCAAAAGCTCAAAAGTCCTATGGTGTGATGGTAAAAGTCCTATGGTGTGATGGTAAAAGTCCTATGGTGTGACACTTTGGAGTATCACACCAAAGGACAAACAGGTCACACCAATGGACTAGATATTTGAGAAATAGCTTTTAAAACAACTGGTAGTACATATTTTTTTGTTTTGTTGTTTGACTAGATAAATATTGTGTATTCCAATTACTTATTCCTTTATTGGCCTTTGGAATTTATACTTTGATGCATTGTTGATGAATATTTGCTGTTGATTTTAGATACTGTCTAATGATATAAAATGTCATTAATGGTGCTTTGAAACCATAAAACGGTAACAGTGAAGGAAAGATCAGTGAGAGAGTATATAGAGGAGTATAGATGAATAAAGTATGCTGTGGAGAGCTCAATATACAGCATACATGTGCTGTCCAGCTTGAGATACCAAACAGGCACTGGCCACTACACACTACAGGTTCAATGGTGTGACAGTCATAGCATACCTACAAAAGTGTGATGGTCATGCCAAGGTCACCCTTCAGTATGAGTCTTATGAGCTCTGCAGGTTACATTCAATGACCGCATGGCTGTCATTAAGAGTTACGATAGGCTGACAATCGACGATTCAAAGACTTATAAGTGTAAAGTGTAGGTCCATATTGACTACAACATTATATTATGATCAAAAGACAAAATAATCATGTTGATATATTTGTTTCTGGCTCAGTTTTGCATTTCTGTCCTTTAGCGTGACATGAATGTCCTACGGTGTGACATGTTTTAAACGCTCAAATATTTGTTTGAGCTAAACAATATGTTTGATAAATACTGAATATTGCATTAGGGAAGAACAAATTATCGTCCCTGAAAAGTTAGTATAAATTCGGACAATTTTGAACATTTAAAAGAAAGATATCCCTGTTTTTCCTCGAAGGTTTCTAATAATCTCACATCTAATGGGACAAAAAATACTTAAATGGTAATTTCTCATTAAATTAAGACTTTAAAAAATTGCAATAAATATGAGGAGTGTAACAATGTTCATAAAACTCCATCAAGCCATTTCTACATTACTTAATATATTTATTTCTTAACGTCACACCAAAGGACATATTTTCAGAAAATTGCTTTATCAACGTAAATAAATAATCAATGAATAGAGCAACATTGTGACCACTTGGATTTTTTGAAAGATTAATTGCTGCACTACGTAGACATATACTTTTTTCCCTCATAAACAATGTTTTGTGAAAAAAATGTTTTTTGCTGCCTATCCGTCATCTACCCATATATAGCCCATGTTGAATAAAAGACAAAGCATTTAACTAATAAAAGCATAGAAGCAACAAATTGTAAGTGCTACATTAAACATTTATTCTATATTTGACCAAAGACGAATTGAGGAATAAAATAACTAAAATTAGTTTTCGCAGGAAACAGAGGGCATCTTGTGAATCCGTCTCCTGCGGGCGCTCGCGTGGTTGGGTCACCAAAGCTTACAATAGTAAGAACATGGATCCCTCAAGAAAAAGGTTGGGAACCACTGCTGTACTGTATGCCTTCTGGCCAATCCAGCCATGCTCCTCTCCCCTCCCCTCTGCTCGCCGGCCTGCCTCCCTTTCTCCGAAGTAGTGTCAATAACAGACAAAGTAATGGATCCGCCCATCCATGTCATGCCAGCCGATGAGAAAGGGAAGGGCTGAGATGTGAGCAAAGATGGAGAAGCAAGTGTGCATGCGCGCGTGTGTGTGTGTGTTAGTGTGTGTGTGTGTTAGCGTACGTGCATGCGTGTGTGTGTTTGTGTGTGTGTGTTAGTGTGCGTGCGTGTGTGTATGCGTGTGTGTGCGTGTGTGTGTGTGTGTGTTAGTGTGTGTGTGTTAGTGTGCGTAAGTGCGTGTGTGTGTGTGTGCGTGTGTATGTGCGTGTGTATGTGAGTGTGTATGTGCGTGCGTTTGTGTGTGTGACTGAGAGTGAGAGATGCATGACAGAGATGTGTGAGGGTTTAAAACAAAGAATGAGAGAGAGAGACAGAGGGGAGAGAGGGAGAGAGAGAGAGAGAGAGAGAGGGAGGGGATGAGAGAGAGGGAGGAGAAGGAAAAGATGAGGGTGACTGAATCAATGCCTTGACTCTCAGCTCCCCTGTCAATGGTGAGAACCCCCAGGCTTTGTCTAGTCACAAACATGGTAAACACCAAGGAGTCACTCTCCTAACAGCACCATATGTGGCTGTGTTAACCCATACAAAGCATTCTTATATATTTGTTTATTTGTTTAATTGTTTATTTGTTTGTTTGTTTGTTTGTTTGTTCGTTAGCTTGTTTGTTTGTCTAGTCACAAACACGGTAAACACCAAGGAGTCCGTCTACAAACAGCCCTATATGTGGCTGTGTGCTCTCTCTCTCTCTCTCTCTCTCTCTCTCTCTCTCTCTCTCTCTCTCTCTCTCTCTCTCTTTCTCACTCTATGTGTGCACTCTGCGTGTGTGTGTGTGTGTGTGTGTGTGTGTGTGTGTGTGTGTGTGTGTGTGTGTGTGTGTGTGTGTGTGTGTGTGTGTGTGTGTGTGTGTGTGTGTGTGTGTGTGTGTGTGTGTTTGTGTGTAATAGATCCTCTTCTGAATGGACCAAGAGCATACAGTAGGGTCACACTCTTGCTCTCGTTCTTCTCTGTGATCTGTGTGTGTGTGCGTGTGCGTGTGCGTGTGTGTGTGTGTGTGTGTGTGTGTGTGTGTGTGTGTGTGTGTGTGTGTGTGTGTGTGTGTGTGTGTGTGTGTTGTGTGTGTGTGTGTGTGTGTGTGTGTGTGTGTGTGTGTGTGTGTGTGTGTGTGTGTGTGTGTGTGTGTGTGTGTGTGTGTTTGTGTGTGGGTGGGCGGGTGTGCGTTAACACAGCCACCAGCTATCTGAAATCGATGGGAAACTATAGACTAATCAATGGTGTTGCTATTGTCTTGGTAATGCGTGCGCCAAAAATATAAAGTGTCAGGATCTATTCCTATTCATATCCCACATACAGTACGCACACACACATACACATGCACGTCGCACATGTATACACACACACACACACACACGCACACGCACACTCTCTCTCTCTCTCTCTTAAACACACTCTCTGTCTGTCTCTCTCTCTTTCTCTCTCTCTAGCTCTCTCTCTCTCTTACACACACACACGCACACACACACACACACACACACACACACACACACACGCACACGCACACGCACACGCACACGCACACACACACACACACATACACACGGTCACACTAACGCCCCCATCTCCCTCTTCACCAATTTCCTCCAGCTTTCCTGTAAGTGAGTGACATCACGGCTCACTCAGAGGGTGGGTGGGGGTAAGTTATTACCACGACACCCCAGATGCATCACCCCCCCCCCCACACACACACACACACACACAGACACACACACACACACACACACACAAACATACACACACACACACACAGCCGTTGCTATGGAATGGACAGCCGGTGACAGATGTTTCAATAGTGAGATGAGCTGAAACTATCACTAGCTATCATCTAGTGTGCATGCTGTAGCCCTAGTGACGCAACACCTTCAGCGCTGCCTCTAGTCAGGCCAAGAACAATAAAAACACGATTCTGAGCTCCCGAAAAAACAGGAACTCCTCCTCCCACTTTGTCAGGAAGCAAACAACCATTACAAACTAAGGGAGGCGGGTCAACCATGCTGTTTGGGAAACGTTAATTGTTATGCTCTTAGTCAGACCAAGTCTCGGAGACATTTGAAAGTCAATGATAATCAGGCGAGTACAGTCGCCTACCTCCACTGACTGCAGGCATTAGCCCTCTTCACATGGGGGGACAGTCATGGCCCAATGGTTAGTGTGCTGGCCTGTAAATCAGAGGGTTGCAGGTTCGCATCCCACCTTTGCCAATCCTTTCCTCACTCCTTGGCTGAAGTGCCCTTGAGCAAGGCACCTTACCCTACAACAACTGTACGTCGCTTTGGATGAAAAGTATCATGCAATGTAATGCAATGTAATATTGACACCTCACTCTGATTCTACGAGAGGGATTGTGTTGTCACATGACCAAAGCCAAAGACTTTGGTCACTTTTATGATGAGGCAGTGCTGCTTTTGCTAGGCAGTGTGCATGCACACTTTGCCAGTTTTTGATGCACTGTGGTCAGAAAATTCTAGCAAAAGCAGCACTGCTTCATCGCGATCTAGCCCTTTGATTGACCTATCAATCAAATTATTTTATTTATTGACCATGCATATTACCATAGTGGTACACCAAATAGTGCCTTAATGAGTCAACTAAACAAAGTGAATGTATAAGTGAGATGTACTGTGTGTCTTTGACGTTTTAAACAGGAATTACATTCCATTGCACTTAGCTGACGCTGTCATTAATTCAAAGCGACTTACAGTTATTATTATTTTTCAGGGTATTGGTTAGGCCCTAGAGCAATGTGGGGTCAGGTACCTTGTTCAAAGGCACTTCAGCCATGGATGGAGATGCAGGGAGAGGTCAGGGGGGGGATTCAATCCTGTAACCCCTAGATTGAAAGACCAACTCTCTAACCACTAGGCCACGGCTGCCCCTGAATAAGTTATAAGCTGTAATAAGTTATCGAAAACTAAAGAAATACTGTCACTATATGGTCTCTGTGCATATACTGTATGCATAATATAGTCACGACTGCCTACTGAGGTTGCTGTCATTTACTTAAGAGAGTAGCGCAGCCTGGAAGAGAAACTTGGGGACACTGACAGCATGAAGGGAGCTGCTGTTATGGCCTTGTGCAAAGATTTCAAAATGACTTTTCAAACCAGTTCTATAAATGGATCCGAATGGAACGACTGTCCCTGACAGTAAATTGCCAGGCTCACTCAATCTAGGCAACTAAATGTGTTCCTCAGACAGAGAAAACAGAGAAAAGTCAAGTAAATACAGTACATGAACTGTGGCAATACGCAATAAGCAATAAGATCTGTGTAGAACATTATCATACATAACTGTCATCCAATGTGCCTGACAGGAAAGAAAGAGATGAGAAAATGAAAATGTTAGGCCTACAGGTAGAAGAAAGGAAAGTATGGAAAGTATTATAGAGAGTGGTTAGGCCTACGTAACTAACCCTTGATCAAAGGCAGATGAAAATAAAGCTGTTTTTAATTTCTCGTTAAAACATGATATTGTTGGGGCAGTTCTAATTTCAACTCCAACCTGGTTACAGGATGGCAGCATAATGGCTGATGTTCAGAAGAGTTGATCCCAAAATCTGATCGGGAACAGAAGCAAAATTCGACACTGTGTATCTCTAAATACTCACCATTGGGATCTGAACTTAAAAAGTTTATTCGAAAACACTGGCACGGAGTGGAGACAGACCCCAAACTAAAAGGGATCTTCATTGCCCCACCGACAGTAGTTTTCAGACATGCCCCAAATGCAAGGGACATGTTGGTGAAATATCACACTCATGAGAACAAACAAAATCCCTTTAACATCCCCGATGGCAACTACAAATGCGGTAACTGCGCACAATGTGGCTATACAGTGAGAAGCAAAACATCCACACATCCACACATGGACAAGACTTTGAACATTCGTCATTAATTGCAACACTCCGTTTGTTGTCTATTTACTTAAATGCCCGTGTGGCCTTGTGTATGTGGGTAAGACGAGCAGACCATTACACACGCGCATCTTGGAACATCGGACTAATATTAGATGCGGTGACACATGCAACCCAGTAGCAGCGCACTTCCTGGCAGCGGGCCATAATGTCTGCACACTCAGATATACGGGGATTGAAAAATGGAGAGGCCTCCTAGAGGCGGCAATTTTGACCGTTTGCTTTTGCAACGTGAGACTTACCACATATATGCGCTGAATACAATGTCACACCATGGGCTGAATGAAGAGTTCGATATAAAACCTTTTCTAGGCTATTTTTTCTGACTTTAGTATGTTATGGAATACTCCCGTTTATTGAGTACATATTTATTGAATAACTTGACATGAGACATGTCATTTTTGTTTCTTTTGAGTTGTGTTCTTTTCTCTTTATGTAATTTTCTTTAATTTACATTTGGGTTTCTGTGTAATTCCTTTTCTTCTGTCTGTGTTTTTAACTAAACATTTTAACCTGACTTGGAGGAGATGTCACTCAACGGCACATTGCGCCCGCCCCTTCCTTCAAGAGTCTTTAAAAGAACTGTCAGAAAGTTACACAACCTCACACCTGACGAAGACCAGGCTGCATGGTCAAAACGTTGTGTTAATAAACCGGGAGCAGCAACAGTGTGCGGACCTTCCTTCTTTTCATGCAGAAGAGTAGATGGGCCATGTGCAGGACAATGAAAGCAATAATCCAGTGAACGTGAATAAAGTCCGCAAACACTGCTTGTCTTCCGTTAATGGTGAAAGCGCAATGTAACATTCAGGTTTTCTTCAGGCAAAGATGAAGATGATGAAGACCTGAAGGTCGAAACGTTTCGTAATGCTTTCACCATTAAAATAACAGAGAAGACAAGCAGTGTTTGCGGACTTTATTCACGTTCACTGGAGCCATGGCCGTAGCCAGCCATGTGAAGTAGGCGAGGTCCATGATGCGCGCGCCAACATTTTATTATTAATATAAAATATACATTAAAAATGTATTCATAAAATAAATAAATATAGGCTACACAGGCTCTATGAATGTATAGGCCTAATGTGAAATAGTAAATATGTAGACATGTATAATAATAAATATGTTGTAGTTTTCAGCCAACTCAGCCTATTCCCTTTGAATGGCTATGCTTTGGTATCATGCCTCTTTTATTATAAACAGCATCCTCCCAGTCAGTAAAGCCCTTTGTAAGGAAACTAAAGCTTGACCCTGAAGTTGCACAATAAGCTACATCCTCAGATGGCAAGTTGCTCAGCCATTCATATTTTTCTCCCAATGAAATTATACTTCAGCTGTTTTCCTCCAAAGGTACAGGGATAGCTATCTCTGTAGTGCAAACCACCTATTTTGGAGTAAACGTTTTTCTTCCTAGAGTCGCATCAAACGTTTTGTTTTTATTTAGTTGTTATAGTTCTTCACAAGCGCAGAAGACAAAAGTCTATCAACGAGAAAGAAAAGTAGCCTATCCTCCGCGCTCCTGAGCCATCTGATGCGTCACAGCTTTTCAGGTGTGGATATTTTACTGCGATTGACTCTGACGAAGACGTGGCAACGTCGATAGTCTTGGCACTTGTCCAAATTAACAGGAAAATATCCACACCTGAAGATGTTCCGGTGACCTCCTCTGTCAGTGTTTATCACATGCTTTCCAATTTACAATCAATTACCTTTCACGGATATCCTGCTTTTACCTTTATGCAGCAGCTGATGCAGCAGTCGGCCTTCTTAAAATAATGACTCAAATGGCTTTTTAAGACACCATAGCCTACTTGTTACGCATGAGCTTTATGTAGGCTATACAACGGTTGGCTTTCTGTTAGCAGAGATCTCACCAAGCGCGGGCTTTCTGATAGCGGAGATCTCACCAAGCGCGTGCTTAATGGGCGCGTTCGTGACGGCACATTACTGCGCAGGCTGCACACGCACACTTTGCCATTTCAATGCATTTTCCAACCAGAAAGCATGGTAATTTTGCTTTGCGCAATGCTCTGTCACGAACGCGACCAAACACTTGCGATGTCGGCTGAGTTGCGTTCTCTCCCACGAGTCGCACCACTTGCGATATTAATCAATCTTGTTTACTCTCAAAAACAGAACACAAAGGCAAAACTAGAACACATAGCACATGGATGTTAACCACAGTTTGCAAAGGACGCTTCACAAAGGTTTATAGAGGTATATGTGTTTCAGTTGGTCATATTTGCCGTTAAAATAATAATAATAATTAAAAAAACCTCTCACGATAGGCGAGGTCCGGACCTCGCTAGCCTCAAATGTAACTACGGCCATGACTGGAGCATAATGGTAAATCTGCAATGGGGCAGCCGTGGCCTAGTGGTTAGAGAGTTGGTCTTTCAATCTACGGGTTCCCGGTTTGAATCCCCACTGACCACTCCATCCATGGCTGAAGTGCCCTTGAGCAAGGCACCTAGCCCCACATTGCTCCAGGGACTGTATCCAATACCATACCTTGAATAGTAGTTGTAAGTCGCTTTGAATAAACGAAAGCGTCAGCTAAGTGCAATGTAATGTAATAATAATGTAATGTAATGTATTTAGGGCCTAAGCCATTGAGTGACTTACCATAAGAAGCAATGGCGGAACAATTACATACAGGACCCCAGGGCAAGACCCTGATGGGGCCCTCCATACGGCCAGCCAAGGTCACAATAGGGCCCCCACATCCAATACAGGAGGGCCCTGGGACAAGTGCCCTGCAAAAAGCTGACCCAGTTGTGTTGTTTTGATGTGAGAATTGAAACTGTGATTACTGGCCATTATCGCACCAAGGTTTTTGACACAGTACTTAACTGAGGTGCATTTCTGGAAAGCATCATTTTTTCGCAGTTAGCAACGTTGGTAGTTGCCAATGGGACATTGCATTGCAACCAACAAAGTAGCTAACATAGTTAGCAACTACGCTTTCCAGAAATGCACTCCAGTATAGAAAAAAATATCATAAATATACACATTTATAAACAGATTCAGCATATCAGTAAGGCATATTTCTACCTTCTGTACCGTTAAGTAGAAAAAAATAATCTCATGCTCCGCTGATCTTGTGCTTCTTTATTCTCATCTTATTTTTTGACTACTATCTTCACTTGGTTATGGACTATCTCTCTCTCTCTCTCTCGCTCTCTCTCTCTCTCACTCTCTCGCTCTCTCTCTCACTCTCTCTCTCTCTATCACTACTTTATCTCTCAGTCTTTTTCTCTGTCTCCTCTCTATCACTCTCTGCTCTAGCAACTCTGTTTCTCTCTTTGTCTTTCTCTCTGTCTATTTCTCTCTCTGAGTGTTTCTCTCTCTCTCTCTCTCTCTCTCTCTCTCTCTCTCTCTCTCTCTCTCTCTCTCTCTCTCTCTCGTGCTACTGTATGCCTTTACTATATTCTCTGTCTCTCTCTGTCTCTCTCTGTCTCTCTCTGTCTCTCTCTCGCTCTCTCTCTCTCTCCTCTCTTTCTCTGTCTCTCTCTGTCTCTCTCTGTCTCTCTCTGTCTCTCTCTCGCTCTCTCTCTCTCTCTGCTTGATCTGCTGTATCTCTGGTTCTCATTCTTCCTGTGTCTCCGGTGGTCTGCTCTAATCTTCCCTCTGGTGCTGATTATCAGTGTGCATTTGGTTGTGTCAATTCGCTCTCCCCCTGAAGGCACGCTGAGGCTAAGGCTGCGGCTGAGGTTGCGGAGGCCTCTTCCTCTTTTCTTCCTCTTTCTCGTTATCTTCTTATTCCTCTTCGTCTACCTCTTCTGCCTCTTCTTCTTCCTCCCCTTCCCGTTCTTCTTCTTCCCTATTTTCGTCTTCTTCTTCATTTGCTTCCTCTTTTTCTTCCTCTTCTTCTTCCACCTCTTCCTCTTCTTCTCCTCCCTCTTCTTCTCCTCCCTCTTCTTCTTCTTCTTCTTCATATTCTTCTTATTTTTGTTCTTCCTCCTCCTCTTCTTCTTCCTCATCTTCCTCCTCTTCCTCTTCTCCTCCTCCTTCATCTACTTCTTCTTCTTCTTCTTCTTCTTCTTCTTCTTCTCAGCACACATGGGCCGGATTAGAACGTGATCTGATAACTCACCCAGTACAAACGTGGTGTGCTAGATCCTCTGTGTGTGTGTGTGTGCGTGCGTGCGTGCGTGCGTGCGTGCGTGCATGTGTGCGTGCATGTGTGCGTGCATCTGTGTGTGTATGTGCGTGTGTGTGTGTGTTTATGTGTGTGTGTACATGAGTTCTTTTTTTCTGTTCTTTACTTGTGTCTTCACATTTTTTAGGGGGAGGTTTCGCCTGCTGTGAAATATAATCATAACATGAATAATTTGAGATGGGGATATCAGATCAGACCAGTACAGTTCCTACAGCTACATCCCTACATTCCTACTGTTACATCTCCCGCATCTCCCGTCCATGTCCCGACGCATTAGTTAAGCCCCACTGTGTTATGAGACAACATGCATTATTATTATTACACAGCTCATAACAATGGAGGTTTTGGGGGCTCGCCAAAAAAGGGATAGGAGAAGAAGACCCACCACTAGACGAATTTATAACAGTCTGTTTACATGGAAAACATTGTTTAATTTGAAACAAGGGCCAGTACACATGCAGTAAAATATGCAGCATTAATTCAAAACTGTCCGGGGACAAAATTATCCCTAATTAGTTTTCACAATTAAATATTAATTCACGTCTTAGAGTGTTGAAGTGGTAACACTTTACATTAGGCACTGTTACTGTAATAAGGTGGTAAGTCTATCGTAATTTCAGTTGAATTTCTGTGTAATTTCATAGTAATAACTGCTCATAGCCAGTAATAAATAAATAACCATGCAGTTTCCACTGTTATTACTCTGTAGTTTCTAGGCAATGGTGATGCTTACGGTCTGTAAGTATATGATTACAGTCAATGTAGTTTTATGGAAATTGCATGAATTCAGAGTTGTAAAATCCCACTGCATTACTTAGTCATGCATCTGAGATATGAAATAGGCTTCTATGTGCAGACATTGTTGAAGTCAACAGAAAAACACACCGACTGATAAACATATGTTTATTTTTGTTTCCAATCACTAATGATCAGGTTGATGTTCATTGATTAGGTCAATCTGCCATCCCAAGCCCCATGAACACCTAAAGAAAAACAGAGAATTCAGCTACAAGACAGGTTTCACCACGTTTATTTGATTTTAGGCTGAATATTTTCAATCAAATTCACCATTGATAAATTCGCTACAAGTAATGCATAATGCAAAGTGATCCCACTGAATGAGAGCATAATAGATAGTTCTACACAATCGTTTCGATCTGAAAGACAGTATTCCGGCCCCATACGGAATTTACAATAGGCAACTCCCCAGACCTAATCTCACTTGTGATTAGGTCTGGTGTTAACCAGGCAAAGTCTTTGTGGCATCATGGTGAGAACTCAAAGTTTTGCCAACATTCTAATCACATGTTATGTCATGGTACTCCTCAAAGGGTTGTATTGTAGCCCCATAATGCAAGCCACCAGTGGAACACTGTATAGTCATTGAAAAGTGAATTACCATATCACTACACTCCTGCAGAGGTCCTGTAATAATGCTCTACGACATGGTCATTGCTTTTCTGGTAACAGCAAATTTACAATGCCGTGTCTTAAGGGGTTAAAACGCTGCAAAATCAGAAGACCCTTCCCTTCATGCATGGAAGGAGAAAGGCATGCCATGGCAACGGTTGGCTGGGATGCCAAAGTAGCCTGGTTATCATCAACGTTCAAATCTCTTCGAGACTTGGTCTGACCAAGAGCATAACAATTAACATTTCCCAAACGGCATGGTTGACCCGCCTCACTGGGTTTGCTTATTAGGCTAGTGACAATGGGCCCAAAAAGGCCTTCGTTTTCGAGATACCCCAACCGGAGGTAGAACAAAACCCAATAATGTTTTTCCTCATCTCTAAGGTGTCCCATACATGAAAATGATTCTTGGCCAAAGTGATTTTAATGCTAAGCCTAAAATTTTTACACATTTCCATATGCACCTCCAAACAAAAAAAGCACCCAAAATGTGACTTCTCCGTATGGGAGTAGATATACAAAAAAACATGCAGAAAATTACCAGAAGCTCTGAGAGCTTTGAGAATTGGTATGCTTGTGCCCAGGGGCTACCTGCACCAGATAGAAGTGGTTGAATTTGACCATCTTGATGTATGAAGGAGATATAGGCATTTAATCACACACCTAAAATAGGCGGAAAATGAAAAAAGTGATATTTATACAGAATGTCATCATTTACATTGTAATGGCTTTGTCAGGGAATGTCATATGCACACATATGATATCTTGATGGAAAGGTGAGATCGTTCTGAATCCAGCAATATCTCATATGTATATATTTTCTGAATATTAAAGATGGCATATCGTTCAATGTATGAGGTGCCCAGAATGAAAAAAATCGAAAAGGAGTTACAGGACCTATTTCAATACACTTTAGTGGTGACAGGAATGCTCACAATTGTATTACAGTATATTACTTCAAATAAACGTATTATTAGTGTGTGGTGCTATAGATTATGCTTGAATGAACTAGTGTATATACGTATCATCTTACACATTGTTAAGCTGGAAAATGCAGTGACTCCACCTACTTCCAATGCCTTGCAACTAGCTCATCAGAATATTGCATCACTCCTTTCAGGTAGATATGATAGAGGAAGGGGAAATAGAGTGGATGTTATTCAGTTTGTTCAGAAATCTTTTATCTTCCACGAAGTGGAGGTCTCCAGTTCTCCTTCCATGAAAGAGCCAGCTTTCCTTATCAGTCTTTCAAGACACCCAATACCAGAGATGGGACCAAGTCACTAATTTGCAAGTCGCAAGTAAGTCTCAAGTCCTTCCAATCAAGTCCGAGTCAAGTCACAAGTTACGACACATTTGACCAAGTCAAGTCCAAGTCCAAGTCGTGCCAAAGCCAAGTCAAGTCAAGTCCAAGTCCAAGTCGTGCCAAAGCCAAGTCAAGTCCAAGTCCAAGTCTTATTTTTTCCAAGTCATTAACAAGTCACCTTGTATTCTATATGCAATATTGACAATTACCTTTGGTCATAAATTCATTACCTCTCCACACTGCTTTGCATGTCCCCCTTCGCCAGTCATGTCCCTAAAATCGACCATGGTATACTATGATTTCAGTTTTTTGAGCATGGTTCGGCATTGGTTTTTGGTTTTACTAGGTTTAACTATAAATTGAACCATGGTTTTACTCTGAAAACGAACCATGGTTTTACCACGGTTTATAATTATTCATTAAATTACTTTTATCTTTTATCCAACGCATATATTGGTGACAGTCCTTTGAGCAATATGGGGTTAGGTGCCTTGCTCAAGGGCACTTCAGTCATGGATGGAGATGTAGGAAGAGGTGGGTTTAAGGGTGGGATTCAAACCTGCAACTCTGTGATCTCCAGCCCAACTCCCTAACCATTACAGCACAGCTGCAGACAAGCTTTCATGTTTGTTTGGGTGACCATGCAACCCACACTTGATCATATATATTTTTTAGCATGGTTTTTGACTATGGTTGAAGGTAAATCATTTATTTTTTCTTTCTTTCATGCATTTTTTTCACACACAAAATGAAAAAAAATATATATATATTCATTGACTTGGAGTCAATTGCAAGTCATTGCAAGCTAAAACTGTCAAGTCGAGTCAAGTCTCAAGTCAATAGCGTACAAGTCGAGTCAAGTCACAAGTCACTCCTGATATTGGCAAGTCAAGTCTCAAGTCGAGTCATTTGTGACTCAAGTCACAAGTCAGTCCGAGTCACAAGTCACAAGTCCACATCTCTGCCCAATACCCCCTCTTCATTGTCCTCCCCAGCACACCACTGCATAGAAAAAGACACATACTGGCTTCAACAGTCTCATAGAACATATTAAGGAGTTTATAGCAGACAAATATAGCCAATACTGTACTTTTTTGTAAACTGCATCTTTAGTCCAGTTTGTTGTCTTGTTATACCCTGAAATACTTAGATGTGCTTACAATCTCCACTTCATCAACCTCAATGGAGATTGGTTGCAGAGCGGGCTTAGACCTCCAAAAGTCCACCTTCATCTGCTTGGTCTTAGTGTTGTAGGTGCATTACACCACTGCATAGCCCTGTACTCCTGTATTCCCTCCTGCCTTAATACAGCCTACAATTGTATTATCATCCAAGAATGTCTGCATGTGGTTTGTGCCTGTGTTGTAAATATATTAAGTCCGATGTGTACAAAGTGAACAGGAGAGGAGGGAGCACAGTTCCCCAGGCTGCTTTAGTACCACATACTACAGTGTCCAAGAGGCAATCTTTCAGTTTGACAAACTGTGGCCACTCTGTTAGGTAGTCCCTGATCAAGTGCACAAGGAGGGCATCCAAACCCAGGAGCCTCTCTCCCAATGGAGGGTTGGATGTTGTAGAAAGCGCTGGAAAAGTAAAGGAACATGACTTTATGTCCTGTGCAATAGGTATGTAATGGCATCATCCACTCCAACCTTCTCCTGGTATGAAAACTGTACTAGATCCAGTGCATGACTTACTGCAGTCTGAGTGTATGTAACAGCATTGTCTTCATGCTGTGTGAAGGAAGGGCCTCTTGGTTTAAGTCATTTATCTCTTTTGGATGTGGCTTTTTTGGGGACCGGGATAAGGCATAATGTGTTCAGAGTTGGTGCCTTACTAAGATGTACACTCGGGCTGAATAAATATTCCAGCAGCTCAGCCACTTCAGCACCACAGGTCTTTAGCAGTCTTGGTGATGTCCTATCCAGTTAATGGGCTTTAACCAGGTCTGCTGTGATTATAGAGAGGAGGGAGGGAGGAGGTGCTGGGTGGTGGCAGTGTGATAAATAAAGACTGCTTCTGGAAGGAGCAATGATTTATGTTTACATACAAATGGTATGTGTATTACCAAAGACTGACAGCAGGAAGCAAAGGCCTTTTATTTAATGAGCCTACTGAAATAAACAGGGAGGGGAATAGCAAACATATTCAGTGAATTCAAAAGTTCATAGATCCATGCACAGCTTCTTCATTAGGTTCACTCAGGCATTACCTGACATCACTCAGGTGTGGCTTAATACCATCATGTAGGAGCGGGAAAGGATCTGCACACTGCTTGCAAAAGACTTAATTTATTTGGAGCAACGTTTCGATCATAGATCTAAAGAAGTTTTTTGATTTGGCACCTGCTGATGCTTTTCTGCTGGATGTGCGCGCTTTCCACTACACTCTTAATACCATCATGTCACACGTTAGTGAATTGAATTCAGTGAATTATTTGTTTCATAGCTTTTATTTTAAATTGATTAACCCACTTTCTGCCATTAAATGTTAGTGAAGTTATAAAGCACCATATCTGTAGCCTACTGGTGACATTTCATTTAACTTATCCATGTCATCTGATGACTATATGGCTGGATTGACCAAGTAAAGAACTATGATGTCTCACACTTTTCTTCATCCGGTAGCAGATCGTTTTATTTTTACAATATCATTTTGGCAAATCATTTTTGGCAAATAGGAGGAAAGGTAAGGGTAGGGTATGTTTGGTAAACTAAGGGAAATAACAGAGTGTCAAATACACTAGACTTCAATCCAGCAACCACATCATATTCTACAGCTAAGCAAATGGTTTGGCTGGACCTGGAAGAAAGGGCCAACCAAAGTGCAAGTCAGAAGAGTGATGACGTTATCTATCCTGGTCCATTTGCTAAATGTAGGCTTAATACAATTAATTGGGAACAAGGCATCGGAAGTAGACCACACTGGGCATTCCTTTAATGTGCCATGGTCAAGACCCCTCAACTCAAATCCTCTCAGGGGTACCAAGGTTCTGTGCTAGGCCCCCCTGTCTTTGCCATCTTTATCTCATCTCACTGGGCAATGTTGTCCACTCACCCTGCTCCCTGCTATGTTGATGATAAACACCTGTCTGTCCAGCGAGATAACTCCATAGTTTCTGTGTGTACACTACAAACGTTTCAGAACATCTCTTTCACCTCTAGATATCTAATTACCTTTGTACCATTTCAAGCTATGCATTCAATGTCTACAACTTGAATTACAATAAATAGCTGGGAAAATTAGGGTGTTATAATGCCTAATGCATTGTCTTGGTTCCGCCTTTTTGCAATGTCTATCTGTCTATCTGCCTGTCTCTCAGACCTGGCCACATGGATGAAGCAACACCACCATCATCTGCCATTATATCAAGCAAGACATGAGGTCAACCACTGTTACCCCAGAAAACGCTACATAAACCTGGGTGTTATTATTTATGACTGCCCATCTTTTCTGAAAACACCGCTTAAATTACTGATGCTCTTTTGCACTGTTCAATATATCAGATGGTACCTGACCCAATATGCCACCCAGGTTCTGTACCTTGAGTGCAATTCTCTTCTGGAAGGAACTGTTTCATTTTATCTGAGGCTGCACTAAAACGTAATGTTGCTTCGCAATACTGTAACACCAACAGTCTGGCCTTGGCCTCTGACAAGGTAATCCCAATGGTCTGACAAGTTACTAGCTGATACAAGAGTTTGGTCATCCCCCTCAACTTTTAAGAAGCTGAAAACACACATATCACACATATCATACACATATCTTCTAGGAGTATTTATCTTCATGCTCAACTCTTATAACCCTATATACAGTATAAGTCTGCACTCTGTATTTTCGACACACACTGAATGTAGCCATTGGATAAAAGAGTCAGGAAATTGTAATGAACTTAAATTCCCTATACTGACCAGATATAGACAGGGTGAGATGGCATTTAGTCATAATGCAAAATGCTGGAACCAGCTTCCTGTCCAAATTAGAACTGCCCCGATAGTATCTTATTTTAAAAAGAAATGTGAAAAGGTTTATTCTTATCTGCTTTAAGTGATACAGTACAGTACACAATGCATTCTTTCTTCTCTTTTCTCTTTCTCTAATCGTTAGGACATTGAATGGCAATTTTGTATCATGGTGTACTTTGATTGATTGATCGATTTTATTGATTTAGGTTTATCAATGCCATTACGATACCTGTACACATCAGTGGTATGTTGGTGCAGTGTATCTGGTACGCTATATTATGGTAAGGAAGTTTTAAGAACAAATATCCTTATACCATATAGTTCCCTCACTGTGTTGTATTGGTTAATAATATTATACTTAAATATATACTAGGTTTCAGAGCACCACTACGGTTAATTAATGAACCAGCCTTTGAACTTTTATATATGGACTGGTTCATTTTCTTTCTTTTTTGGACACATTATGTATTGAACGGTGTACCATCATCAATGTTGAGAATATATATACATATTAGGTAATGTTAGATTCAGCACAATCTCATCTTTTCCAGCTTTACAATAGCCTACAGATGCAAGAAATATATATATAAATATATATATAGCTGGCTCTTTCATGGGAGAAGAACTGGAGAGCTTCACTTCGTGGAAGATAAAAGATCTCTGAATAACATCCACTCTATTTCCCCTTCCTCTATCATATCTACCTGAAAGGAGTGATGCAATATTCTGATGAGCTAGTTGCAAGGCATTGGAAGTAGGTGGAGTCACTGCATTTTCCAGCTTAACAATACCTACAGATGTGCAAGAAATGACATAGCCTATACACTGTATATATATATACACTAGTGATGCATATATTTTCACCCTAATCTGATTCTTCATTCAAGCATAAATTATATATATGCACCACACACTAATAATAAGTTTATTTGAAGTAATATAGCCTACTGTAATACAATTGTGAGCATTCCTGTCACCACTTAAGTGCATTGAAATAGGTCCTGTAACTCCCTTTTGATTTTTTTCATTCTGGGCACCTCATACATTGAACGATATGCCATCTTTAATATTCAGAAAATATATACATATGAGATATTGCTTGATTCAAAATGATCTCACCTTTCCATCAAGATATCATATGTGTGCATATGACATTCCCTGACAAAGCAATGACAATGTAAATGATGACATTCTGTATAAATATCACCTTTTTTCATTTTCCGCCTATTTTAGGTGTGTGATTAAATGCCTATATCTCCTTCATACATCAAGATGGTCAAATCCAACCACTTCTATCTGGTGCAGGTAGCCCCTGGGCACAAGCATACCAATTCTCAAAGCTCTCAGAGCTTCTGGTAATTTTCTGCATGTTTTTTTGTATATCTACTCCCATACGGAGAAGTCACATTTTGGGTGCTTTTTTTGTTTGGAGGTGCATATGGAAATGTGTAAAAAAAATTAGGCTTAGCATTAAAATCACTTTGGCCAAGAATCATTTTCATGTATGGGACACCTTAGAGATGAGGAAAAACATTATTGGGTTTTGTTCTACCTCCGGTTGGGGTGTCTCAAAATTTTGAGGCCATTGTCACTAGCCTATATGGTTGTTAGCTTACCGACAAAGTTGGAGGAGTTTCCGTATTTTTGGGAACTCAGAAAGTACTTGCATTGCTCTTAAAAATGACGAGTTGCAACGCTGAAAGCCTGGCTAATGCCAAAGTGGGGTTGGGGTTGGGGTTGGCAAAGGGGTCAGCTGTCCCAGGCCCAGGAAGAGAGGGGCCCAGCATCGGATCCTCAATACATTTTACGTATTGGGTTTAGGGCCCTACAGCACAACTTTGTCCTGGGGGCTTGGGGCCACCAGGCCATAGCTGCCTGCGGCCCTGCCGGTCAGTAGAGCGATCGGGTCTGTCTGGCCGATCAATTTCCTATTAGAAGTGTCAAATGCACCACATTGACAGGCGGAGCTACTCATTTGAGAGGGTATTGATGTGAAATAACATGCAGTGATTACCTGACCTCTGGCTATACCCGCACACCAGCTTAACATCTCACACACACACACACACACACACACACACACACACACACACACACACACACACACACACACACACACACACACACACACACACACACACACGCGCACACACACACACACACACACACACACACACACACACACACACACACACACACACACACACACACACACACACCAGCTTAACATCTCTAATTGCTTTGTTTAATGATAAAAGTTTAATTAAAGTTTTTCTTCTTCTTTTTTTCAAATGAAACACCAACAAACCCCAGCAGTGTGCCA
>NC_085877.1:34387129-34389629 GCF_034702125.1 Engraulis encrasicolus
TTCCACATTAGTATACATGTTTACAGTTAGATGAAATACTTGTAAAAAGTAAAGGTGTTCCAAACGGCCTGAAAGCCTCTGAGAGGCCCTAGACTCCAGAGGGTTAACCCTATTACGCCGGATGCATCATCTATGATGCATCAAATTCAAAGCCCTCTCCACGCTGACACAAAAAAAAATCCATCTCAAAAACATCCTGCGTGTCATTTCCAAACGTCCTGCAGTACGCGGAAACCGCCACAAGAGAGCAGCGGTCAACAACAAGTTGATCACAGCTCGGCGAAAAATGCAAAAATGGAGTAGAAGCGGTTTCCCTGACCGACGCTGAGATATCGACAAATTGCAAAAGGTTTGTGTACAAATTTCCGAAATATCACTCTACATCCTTTAATTTGAACACTTGCTTTGTGCAATTAATCAAGGAAGAGTTTATATTTTTACACCGTGTTGCAGAGAGATCGTGCTAAAACTGATGAAACATATAAGCACCATCCGGCGGTGGCAGGAAGTCAGCCATCAATGCATTTGCTCCATAGGGAAACTTACAAAGCATACCACGACGATCGTTTAACAAAACACACAAGTTGTTTTCCTTCAAGACAAAGATATTGCCTTAAGAAACACGTTTTACTTGCGATTTTGAAAATGTAATGCAAAATGTTGAAATTATGATCTCGTAAAAAATGCATTGAAGTGAATGGAGAAATGGTCCAATTGTAGTAATGGACCCATATATTCAAATTACACATAAAAAATGAATGATGATCTATATTACACTCATAAATAGGTTGTTAAGCATTCGATCAGCTATGTTTTTACATAGATTTTAAAAAATTACCCAACCAGGCTGTGGGAAATATAAAATATGGTCCTGCTAAAACAAGGATAGGCTTAAAAAAAATGGCAGGATCTCACTAAATATTTAAAGATAATCCTCAAATTAAATTGTCTGACAACTTTTTTAAATTAAAAAAAAGATGCAAATGCATTAAAAGTCATTTTTCAATGGTCATGAAATTGGAATTTTCATTCTTTTAAAGCCTGATGCATCATATATGATGCATCAAATATCTCAGTGACCTTAACAAAATTTTGATTTTTTTTTTTTACATTTCTTATAAGGGACCAATATTGAAGCAAATTCCAAAAAAATAGAATTTTCTCTCATTGCTTTCATGGTTCAGGTTTCACAGGGTTAATAAAACAAATTGGTGCAAGATAAGAAGAAAAGCCTATAAACACTAAAACAAAGCAGAATAACATTTAAATCACATTGGAAATGTTTCAAAAGGATGTCTAAAATATATTAATCACAAAATATGCAAGTCAGATTTTTAATCAATGTATTTTTACCTTTTTTTGTGTAGGCGGTCAATTTTGACCGTAACACACCATGAACCTAACCATGTTTCCAACACAACCAGACGGTTCAAGTGGAATTCACCTCTGGTCTTTGTGTGTTGTTATCACAGACAATTTATCCTCATTTTGCATTTTATATCAGAAAAATAAAGTAATTAGAATTATTTTGTTTAATGAAATCCAATTATTTGCTGGACCGTAATTGTTACAGCTATTTTAATGTAACCTACTCAGTTAATCAGAATGCACTGTGGGAAACTAAGCCGCTGTTGTCAGGTTAACACGTCACCGAATTTGAAGGAATCTTGCGTTCTGGCTGCTCAGTGCTCACTGACAAATATACTTTAATAAAACCTTTCAGATAAGTAGAACTAATCAGTGTTCCTGCGCTAGTAGGCTAGGTCTTGATGTTATGAAATTAGGCTATGTTACAATCACTTCCAGTCTATTTTTTGTGTGTGTGCGTGTGTGCATGTGTGTGTGTGTCCTTGATCTTTATGGTAAGAATGTTTCAAAGAAAGAATGATACATTTTTACAAGTAATATCTGACATAAAAAGAAGAAGAGAATGAAGAACCCAAGAGACAAAGGCAGGTATCAGACAGAATGTATTGGATCATTATTGTTTTAAATCCAGTTTTCAATCCATTTTTTTTAATTATTATTTAGAGTGGATTATGGATATGGCTGATATCTTTTGGGGTACTACTATACAACGCATTAGGCCCGTACCACATTAGAACCCCCCTAATAGAAAACAAACCCCTCCAATTTGGAAAGCCATTGAACGCAGACCTTCATGAACTTCTTAAAAAGTTACTTAATAGCGCAGCAATTAGCAGATGCAATATGCTGGGCCCTAACCTCGTAACTGTGGGGGAAAACCCATATAATTAATTGTTCTCAGCAGGTTACAAACATCTAAACAGCATTGATTGCGATGCTAAGTGTCGCTGATTGACAGAAACAAGTGGCGCAAAATTAATTATTACAAAAAAAAACTAATTACAAGACAAATAAACAAGCAAATCGCACACAGTGGCCGCACAAATGGACCGCTTTGTTTTATAATTATGGTGCGGGCCACACGGGTTATTCAACCTCTTACTCCAATCCACATTTGCCACCAGAAACAACG
>NC_085877.1:34394629-34407129 GCF_034702125.1 Engraulis encrasicolus
TCTTCGAATATAACCAATAACTGAATTGACTGGCGAGGTTAAACGCTAGGACATCTCGGTGGGTCTCAGTCGGTAACGTGTGTGTGTGTGTGTGTGTGTGTGTGTGTGTGTGTGTGTGTGTGTGTGTGTGTGTGTGTGTGTGTGTGTGTGTGTGTGTGTGTGTGTGTGTGTGTGTGTGTGTGTGTGTGTGTGTGTGCGTGCGCGTGCGCGCGTGCACATGTGTGTGTGTGTTCGTGCGTGCATGGGTGCAAGCGAGCGTGTGTGTGTGTGCGTGTGTGTGTGTGTGTGTGCATGCATGTGTGTGTGTGCGTGCATGCGTGCATGCATGCGTGCATGGCTGCGAGCGAGCTTGTGTGCGTGTGCGTGTGCGTGTGCATGTGCTTGTGCATGCGTGCGTGCGTGTGTGTGTCTATTTGTGCATGCAGTATCTGTGAGGGTGAAGGGTTGGATGGGGGGAAGTGTGTGAGTGGGAGCGTGAGCAGGGCCAGTGTGTATCAGTAGTAGACGCGCGGACTGACTGCTATATTAGATTAGAATTAATGCTTTGAGGAGAAAGGTCGGGTGAAGGTTGAAAGCATAACACTATATGTCAGCTCTCCTGACGTACTATCCCATAACACCGCGGCTCTCACCATGAATGGTATTAATAAAAATAACAATAAATGTCACCCGGATATTAAAGTTCAAGAGTGTTTTGTTAAAAAAGAAGGAGGGATATGAAAAAAAAAACCCTCTCAGCTGTATCTTCACCACGTATCTGAACCATGTGCCCGTTTGACACAAAGTAACGATTTGGAAGAAGTATTTAGCACAATATTGATCTTTTTTTGTTTTGTTTTTTTGCTTGAAATAAAAATAGCTATCCAAGAGCGTGTTAAAAAAATAAAATAAAATAAAATAAAAAAAGGTCGGGAGTCTCCAATCATGGCCCTCAGCTCATACCGGGGGCCTTATATTACATTACAGTGCATTTGGCAGACGCTTTATAACCAAAGCGACTTTCAAAAGAGGACATAATCAAGCCAACATCACAAGCAAATACAAAGTGCAGAGGAGATATACAGAACAACAAGTGCAGTTGCAAAGAGGGGTTCTTTTTTTTTTTTTTAAGAGTAAATAAAGAGTACACACACACAAACTAAACTAAACATCATGTCAGGAGTCTGCCCTGGGGCAAGGCCAGCTCAAGCATTAGTCTAGTAGATTCTCTCGAAAGAGGAAGGTCTTTAGTTGTTTCTTGAAGGCTGCAAGAGATGTGCTTAGTCTTGCTGCCTCTGGGAGACCGTTCCACCACTTGGGTACCACAACGGAGAACAATCTTGACTGGGAGTACCTAGAGCGACTGGATGGCAGAGCCAGACGGCTTGTGCTGGATGAGCGCAGTTCATGAAAATTTCATGGAGTTCGTAGTGGTGTGCATTAGCACTGCCCTCACGATTCGATTTGATTGCAATTCCGATTCGGGAGGTAGCGATTCGATTCGATTCAATTCTACGATGCATTGCAATGCATTACATTTCTACTGAAAGCAAAGTAAATGTTTCATCAGTCATGATGAGGCAATAGAAGTAGTCAGATACTGAGCAACATTTTATTGGCTGTTTTCTGTATCAGTCTTGCAGTTTTCAATGCTTTGAAGTGCTTTTATTTAATTTAACATTCATTTGCTCCTGAAATATCCACGGAGGTAATTGAAACTTAAAAAAAATTGCCGAATTGATTCTGCAACTTGCCGCATTGAATTGGATCGTCCATGCCCCCGCATTGCATTGCATTGCATTGCTGAATCGATTGTTGACACCACTAGTAGTTCGTTCTCTCTGTATATTCTTGATTAGCCGGGTCTGAGTCACAGTGTCACAGAGTCAGTGAGTCACTAGAGTCAGAGTCAGAGTTCGAGACCTCTGGATACATCATCATCATATGAAGCGTTTATTTGCAAAATGGTGTATCTCCATTTGACTGTTCAGAGGTCCTATCATCTATGTGTGAATTCCTACCATTCACATATTTTGGGAACATACTTTTTTAACCTTCATAAAATACATTTTGCAATGCTATTCAATGGAATGCCCAATACAAAATGTCAATTTCCCAACATTCTACAAAATGGAGATACACCGCTTTGCAAATAAACCCTTCATATCGACCTGACTATACGTATAGGCTTCACACAGGCATCTCAGACGTGAGCGACACATAAGCAAAAAGAAATCTGATGAGTGCTTCTTTATTCATTTATTTCTGGATATGGGTCTCCAATCATGGGTCTCAACTGAAACTCAGAAAAGCACAGTGTGTGTGTGTGTGTGTGTGTGTGTGTGTGTGTGTGTGTGTGTGTGTGTGTGTGTGTGTGTGTGTGTGTGTGTGTGTGTGTGTGTGTGTGTGTGTGTGTGTGTGTGTAGCCCAGTATGAGTCACTACAGTCAGAGTCAGAGTCAGTGTCAGGGACCCCTGAATAGATCATCACCAAATCGACTTGACTATACTTATAGGCTTCACAGGCATCTCAGATGTGAGTGGCACATACATTAGGCATACGTACAGACATGCTCTTGCCAGCAGTTCATATGTGATGTTAAATAAAGAAAGAAATGTTGGAAATCATGTAAGCTTTGCAGCTGCCATATAGCCCAAGTCAGGGTCCTTTGAATAGATCATCATCATATCGACCTGACTATAGGCTTCACAGGCATCTGAGAAGTGAGTAGGGGTGGGTATTGGTAAGAGGTTCACGATTCGATGCGCATCACGATACACATGCCACGATGCGATACTATGATGATGCGATACTATGACGATGCATGGCGATACATGTATTATTGCGAAGCATTGCGATATTTTCTTCATTCATTTTCTTTTTTCACATGTGCCAATATCATACAATAAAAATATAAATAAAAAAACTATTATAGTGTATACATAGAATAGGTTGCAAAAGGCTAATAATAAAGTTTCAAAATTATAATGATGATGGTTTGAAGCTTGGAAGCACTGCCACATCATGCCATGTGGTTGTTTTCTGGCCAAAAGGGTAACAGAACTTTGAAAGACACAACACGATACTGCGCCCTTGCATCACAATTCAGTATTGTGACTGTGTATCACAATTACAGTTTTTCTTGATCGCTTTAACACGATTTTTTAAACTGACTCACACAAAGTCGTCATGATCACTATTTCAACAAAGCAAAAGACACGTTGTGCATATGTGTTAACACATTCTTGTTGACTTGACATATTTCCCATTCATATAACACAGTTTTTGCTAGACAGTTAACCTATGTGCCATTTAAGTACTGCACATTTCATTGTTTAAGCTCTGATAACCATACAGAAAAATCTACTCCTGACTTTTAAAAATTACCGTCAGTCGTGTGAACACACCAGAGCACCTATTTGACACTCCTTCTCAAAAATCTTAATTTAGCAATCAGTCTTCATACACAGAGTCTTCTTGTTTGTTCTTGGCATGGAGTTCTTTTGCAAATTTACTGTAAGTGCATTCTCGTACTGCAACATCATGTTTTACTTTACACATATTTTCTGTAATACCGTTATCAGCCATTAGTACATTTTTGATTACAGTAAAAAAATAAAAAATAAAAGGAAAACAAACAAACAAACAAAAACGAAATCAAAGCATTCTGGTTCTCAATCCAGTTCTTTGCCTTAAGACATTATTGCTACACGGACCCACTACCTAGTCTACTGACAATTTTACATAAGAAAAGACACACAAGTCAAATCTTTATGCAAAGCATTTACTGGGCATGCTATTTCTCAGTCAGAGACAGTGGCTAAGTAAAAGAAAAAACAATGGAACTGGCTTGAATGTAATTGACAGCAGTGTTAAATAACGGCAAATTGTGTCAACATGATAGCCGTGTTTTGGATTTTTACGACCATTGTGTAATGACTGACTGGGAGTGTTCATACACTGTTATGCATTGTGTATTGGACTGAAGACAGAGTTTGCTTTTATTGCATATGTTAAATATTTTGGAAACGTAGTAGCCTTTTGCAAACAAAGATGTTGTGTTTGGAGAATCGGTTTAACTGGCTAGCCCATAGCGTGAACTGGTATGAAAATGTGCTTTTTGGAGTGACAACTGTGTCAAAGCAATCAAGAAAAACTGTAATCACGATTTGGTTCAATATCGTCACTGTCCTAGACGTGAGCGAGACATGCCTACAGACCTGCCCTTTCCAGCAGTCCGTATGTGATGTTAAGTAAAGAAAGAAGTGTCGGTAATCATATGAGCTCTTCATCTGCCATATAGATGGTAGGGAAAGGGCACACAGGTCTGTAGGTGAAAAATGCAAACATCATGCCTCCAAAATTAGTCCATGATCTCCCAGCACATGTACAGCACCAAAAGACTGTTGACTGAGAGCCCAGCAATTGAACTTCAGCTCCCCCTATTTTGTAGTGAGACATTGGGCTGAATGCCCTTTTTTAAGGCAGGTTTTGTGTCTTATTTATGATTGTAAATATCCTTTTTTGGGACGGGGGGAGAGAAATACATTTGCGCAATGTTTTAAGCCAAAGATGCATATAAAAATCATGCATTATTGATTTTTATGGCAATTTCCCAGCCAGGTAGCTTCATGTTTTAGGTAACACTTTATTTTAGGGATACATCTATTAGCACTATATATAGTTATATGTAAAACATTAGAGAATATTAAAAAACTGACACATACAGTACAGACTATATATTTAACATAATCGACTGTCTTTCATGTGCATATAGCCTAAGTAGGCCTATTTTTTATTCATTTCCTGAAAAGGGGGGACATATCCACCATATCCTAACACACACACACGCACGCATGCACGCCTGCATGTACGCACGCATGCACGCACACATACACACACACACACACACACACACACACACACACACACACACACACACACACACACACACACAAGCACACACACATACACACACACACACACACACGCACGCACGCACACACACACACACACACACACACACACACACAAACACACATAAACGTGATTACATAGACAACCTATTTTCGGCACACCCTGTATCATGAACCACTGCCCAACACACATCACGCACACATACGGTGACTGGAGTAGTGTATGTGTCCCTTCCGCACCACTTGAGAAACACATGCTGTGTTCTCTGTGTGTGTGTGTGTGTGTGTGTGTGTGTGTGTGTGTGTGTGTGTGTGTGTGTGTGTGTGTGTGTGTGTGTGTGTGTGTGTGTGTGTGTGTGTGTGGTCTGTGTTACCCAGTGGGTGGGGGTTGTATGGGGGCGGGGGGGCTACACTTTCCTTTACTCCTAATTGAACCCTCAGCTCTGACCGATGGTGTGAAACGCACACTCGAAGATACCCCCCGCCTCCCCCCCGGGTCTGGAAGAATACAGTGCACACTTGTGCCAGAAGCCTTGTTCTACAATGACTACTACAGACAGTGGGATACTGTGTGTGTATGTGTGTGTGTGTGTGTGTGTGTGTGTGTGTGTGTGTGTGTGTGTGTGTGTGTGTGTGTGTGTGTGTCTGTGTGTGTGTGTGTGTGTGTGCGTGCGTGTGTGTGTGTGCCCGTGTGTGTGTGTGTGTGTGTGTGTGTGTGTATGCGTGCCTGTGTGTGTGTGTGTGTGTGTGTGTGTGTGTGTATGTGTACGCACGTGCGTGTGTATGTGTGTTTGTGCATCAATGTGCGCTTTTTATGTGCACATATGTGTGTGTACTGTATGTGTGCGCTGATGTATGCTTGTGTGTGTGTGTGTGTGTGTGCGTGTGCGCGTGCGTGTGCGCGTGCGTGCCTCCGTGCGCGTGTGTGTGCCTGTGCATGCATCTGTGTGCTTGTGTACCACAGTGGGTGGTCGCGAGGTGTCAGAAATAGCACGTTTGTTTCTGGGGTCATCGTTAGGAAGGAGCCCCGCAGAAAAGGGAAGGCAAGGGAAGGGCCGATCTCTCTTCCCCGCTAACAAGGCTGCTCTACTGGGGGGAAGGCCGACCTACGCTGGGGTTGGGGACCAGTGTACAGTGTACAGTAACGATGCCGTTGGTTGGAGAGTGTAGGGATGGCGGCGCAGAGAGTAGAGCGGATCCCACACAGATAATGAAAGTGGCAGCAGGGTTACAACGCTTGTGATGTGCCACCACTGGTGTGTGTGTGTGTGTGTGTGTGTGTGTGTGTGTGTGTGTGTGTGTGTGTGGGTGTGCGCGTGTGTGTGTGTGTGTGTGTGTGTGTGTGTGTGTGTGTGTGTGTGCGTGCGTGCGTGCGTGCGTGTGTCTGTGTGTGTGTGTGTGTGTGTGTGTGTGTGTGTGTGTGTGTGTGTGTGTGTGTGTGTGTGTGTGCGTGCCTGCATGCGTGCGATCCACTAATGTGGTTACTGCTGTGTGTGGACGTCAGGAATTGCACACACACACACACACACACACACACACACACACACACACACACACACACACACACACACACACACACACACACACACACACACACACACACACACACACACACACACACACACACACACACACACACTTGCATACAAACAGGTCCTCAACCTCTCTTGCATAAGTAAGTGCCTCAAAATCCACTCGAATCACAACAGCCCTCTTCAAGTGGGAGGTCTGATCTTTCTCCGAACGGAAGAGCTTTGTCCCTTTTGTTTTGTGCTGCTGTACCAAGATGCTGGAGAAAAATAAGGGGAAAAAAAGAGAAAAAAAGCAACACAAGACCATCCAATTATGTGTAATTTAGGGTACCACTAGCTGTGCATGTCGTCCAACTCATTTGCATCAGTGATGCACATTCGTAGCAATTCAGCTGGATGAGACACGCATCAGTTGCCACATTTGCTGATGCTCAGGGGGAGATTATGAGGATAGCGTACAGCATTTACCACCAACATCTCTAATGTAAATTATTGTCACCCATCAGTCACAACACATAAGGATGGATTACTGCAAGGGCCTACCGGGCCCAGGCCCAGGGGCCCAATAGTCCAGAGGGCCCTGAAGCCCAATCCTCTAAATTTCCATTCTCATGTTGTGTAAAATCACACTTTTAACAAGTCTATTTTCACATATTTTCAGGGCGAAAACACCCGAATGCCCAGCAATATAGGGTCTCTAACATCTGGAGGGGGGCCTTTCTTGTTGTCTGGCCCAGGGGCCCATGGAGTCATAATCCGTCCCTGACGACACATATTTCATATCAGGCTGTATTGAAACAGGCTTCCTGGCTCAAAACACATTATACTGGACACACTGGTTTATAGTAGTGGTTCTCCAACAGTGGTCGTCTGGCGTACACGAGGGGTACGCAAGCATATATCATGCTCATGGGCTACTTAACTCAACTAATGAGCGCAATTACATGTCAGGAATATCCTGATTTTAAACCATTAATCCATTGAATTGAAGCAATCAATTTGCGCACAATAAGTCATGTAAACTCTTCAATAATTCTGAATCTGGCCACGTTCCAGGAATATTCCAGAGGTAGAATGTTGTTCCACACATGTAAGCAGAATATTCTGTAATTCTAAAACTGTATACTGACAACTTCCGTTTGAATCCAAAATACTCTGCTCATTGTTGCAATGTTCCGGTTCTACCTGTGTATGTAAAACAGGTTATTTTTTTATTAGCAATCTCGACTCTTTTTCTTGTTTGAGAAGTCGTGCTGATTGACATGTTCTGACGTGAAAATAATGAAACAAATGTGCTATGGTCTTTTATTTTGAAGCAGCACTTCCTCGGATCCCTGTGATCCATCGGATGCACAGATTTGGAGGCAATAATGCATTCTCTAGTCTAGAATGTTCCATACGGTATGCTTTGGCACATGACGGCTGCTTTGATCAGCATGTGCATTGTGCTCCTAAGGATAATGAGAGGGTGGAAGTTGGTGAAGAAAGAGTGTGTGAGAGAGAGAGAGAGAGAGAGAGAGAGACAGAGACAGAGAGAGATAGAGAGAGAGACAGAGAGAACGAGAGACAGAGACAGAGACAGAGAGAACGAGAGACAGACAGAGAGAGAGACAGAGAGAACGAGAGAGAGAGAGAGAGAGAGAGAGAGAGAGAGAGAGAGAGAGAGAGAGAGAGAGAGAGAATGAAAGAGGAATAAAAACAGTTTCCCCCCTCATGTGCCTGTCATTTCAGCAAGACAAAACATGACATATGCTCACAGAGAAAGTACAGAGAAAGCACATGTACACCACCCCCCCCCCCACACACACACACAAATACAGACACACACACAGGCACACACACACACACACACACACACACACACACACACACACACACACACACACACACACACACACACACACACACACACACACACACACACACACACACACACATGCACGCACACACGCACACAAGCACACACACACACCTAATTTCCATCACTCTGCATGGTCAACAGGTTGGCCGTCATGCTACATTCTCTGATGAGTTGGTAGTCAGTCACGATGTGTGTGTGTGTGTGTGTGTGTGTGTGTGTGTGTGTGTGTGTGTGTGTGTGTGTGTGTGTGTGTGTGTGTGTGTGTGTGTGTGTGTGTGTGTGTGTGCATATGTGTTTGTGTGTGTGTGCGTATGTGTTTGTGTGTGTGTGCGTGTGTGTGTGTGTCCGTGCATGCGTGCGTACGTACGTGCGTGCCTGTGTGTGTGTGTGTGTGCATGGGTGTGCATGCATACGCTTGTGTGTGTGTGTTATCCAACCTGTGGACCATGGCGGCTGTCAGGGATGAGCAACACACCTGTTTGTGGAAAAGCACACCTGGTGTAGCCGCCACATCGCCACAGCGCTCTCGAGCTGATGACGCGCACACACACACACACACAGCCGAATACGAAATCCCAAATTATCCACGCTTCAGTCATCCCTTCTGCATCTTTATCTTATAGCCTTTCCGTCTTTCCTTTTCCACGTGTAATGTAAACGACAGATTTATAGTAGAGAGTTTGGAGCACTTAGCTGACACTTTATCCAATGCGACTCACAGCTCTATAGGTAGAGAGCATTGGTTTACAGTCCCTGGAGCGACATGCGGTTAGGAGCCTTGTTTCAGTCATGGTTAGAGGTGTAGGGAGAGGTAATGGTGGGATTTGAAAAAAGGAAAAACCGCAACACCGATGCTCCCATTTACTTCATTTTAATGTGACGTTTCGGGCCACCCCGGCCCTTCCTCAGATATGTCGGGGTGGCCCGAAACGTCACATTAAAATGAAGTAAATGGGAGCATCGGTGTTGCGGTTTTTCCTTTTTTCATTTTATGAACTTAACGTCTTTTGAACCTGCACCCGAAAAGCATCTGGATGTGCGTGAGATTGGACTTTGAATGGTGGGATTTGAACCTGCAGCCCTCTGATCTGAAGTCCACCTCCCTAACCACTAGGCCACAACTGCCCCATGTGTCACAGGTACTGGCATTGAGTACTGCAGCGCTGTGTTTCACTCATTTAAATTGAGTGTTAAGTTTTGTCACCTAAAATGCTTTGAAGAGAGAGAGAGATATCTCCACAATTCAATATCAAGGGTCCAATGACCAATTTGTAAGTCCAATGCTACTGCAAGTTCAATATCATATTTTACATATCTTATTACTTTTATTTGTATCCTAGGGTGGATGACACTAAGACTTAACTGATTTCTGCAAGTTACCAATCAAACTAATATAAGAAGAAGAACTTCTTTCTCCCTCTGATTCCGTTTTTTTTGTGTGTGCGGGAGTATACGTATGTCAGTAAGGCAATATAAGGCAGTACTGTTCTGGGTGAAACACATGGTTTGGAGACAATACAAACCCCCACCCCATCCACTCACACACACACACACACACACACACACACACACACACACACACACACACACACACACACACACACACACACACACACACACACACACACACACACACACACACACACACACACACACACACACACACACCCACATAGACACACACACACACACCCATTCCAGCCCCCGTTTATTTGTGGTGAAATCCCCCTTAACATTATCGCTCATAGCCATTAGGCGAGACGAGACGAGACGAGACGAGATGAGGCGAGGAGGCGCGACAGCAGTGGCGGCGGTAGATGTCATTTGGAGGGGATTAGTTTCACGCCACGACAATCGGCGTTCTCAAATGTCAATCTTCCTGCCCCTCATCAAAAACGGGAGCTGAAAAAAAAGAGCCAATGAATGAGGAAAGGTGGAGGGTGAAACGGAAGAGGGGACTTAGGGGGTTAGTTGGCCTGGGCACAGCGAGAAGGGGGCACACATTTGGGTCTTCATTACATTGTAGGCAATTTTAAGTGGGGGGGGGGGGGGGGCAAAAGCTATCAGTGGCCCTGAGGTTGGGTATGGGTGTGGGTGTGGGTGCAAGGCAGTAGTTATGGTGCGGCTGTTTTAACCTTGTGTGTGCAGCGTGCACAAATGTGTGCGTTTGGGAAACAACATTAAGGCAGAGAGTGAAATGCCGTGGCGCATGGCTCGTTGCTCGTGGCGGCGATGGACCTCATGGCAAATACATGAGCTGAGAGTGGCTAGCTAATCGAGCCTAATCAGGGCTGGACTGGCCGTCTGGCATAGCGGGCATTTCCCGGTGGGCCCCTCACCCTTGTGGGCCTCTATTTTCTGATTTTTTTTTAATACATTTCTGAAAATAGGGGGCCCACCGGTGAATCAGTTCTGCGGCGCTAATTATTGGGTTTGGGGGGGGGGGGGGTTTGATAGGAAGTGCCGGGCCATATTTTGTGCCCAGCCCAGATGAGCTAATGGAGGATGCAGCCTAGCAGACAGCAAAAGGTTTGCCTTCGTTCGACTCTGGCATTTTACTTGCTTATTTATTTATACATTTATTTTTTTGAAGGGGGACGGCGGTGGTGGGGGCTTATGTCTGGCAGTGCAGTTGAGGGCATATTTCAATCTATGTAATTATTAATCCACGATCATAACCCCGTATTAATAATTGAGAGGAAGCATATTACGGGTTTGCAACGACTCTAACAACCTCGATGAGGAGAAACGCATCAGTCTGTGTGCATATGTGTGTGTGTGTGTGTGTGTGTGTGTGTGTGTGTGTGTGTGTGTGTGTGTGTGTGTGTGTGTGTGTGTGTGTGTGTGTGTGTGTGTGTGTGTGTGTGTGTCTGTAGAATGTGAAAGAGACTGGATGAGAGTCTCTTACAGTAGTTCCCATGGTGATCACCAGACACAGTACGGCGGTAACAGGGGAGACGTATGAAACCCTACAGCAATAACATTCTTGAGGCACACCAGAGCGAGAATTTAATATTACTTCTTTCTTTATTTTTATTCATTTATTTCTTGCTATCAATCAATCCCTGCAGCCCCTCAAAGAAATGTTTCCCAGCGGCGGTGGCGAGCAAGCGAGAGGGTAGACCTACATGTCTATATAGCGATGAGGGGGTGCCGAGCGGAGCATCGAATCGGTAATAATCTCCTGCGAGCGAGACGCGGAAATGAAAAAATAAATATGATCAGAAAACAATAACGCTGCTTTCTGATGAAGCCTGAGAGGAGTTCAGAATTGAAAACAGACAGCTCTCTCTGTAAAAGACCCATCGACTTGACAGGCCAACAAATTAATAACATGCGATACACAGCGTGTGTCAATAAATGCCTCGGTTACGTAACTCTTCGTCTGCCGAGCTTCGGGAGATAGGTATTGCCTAGTGTGAGTGGAAGGGTGTATGTTAGGCCTGTGACAGCTAGCTCTCTGTAAAGGGGAGCTAACGAAGATGGGATTTTCAATAATCGACAATATGAAAACATCGCCTCCACATTATACTCATAGAACAGACATACACCGTAGTAACATGCTATATTGGCCAGCTATATTACATGAACATATGGGATTTATGACATAATACAAATGTACCTGACACATGAAGCACTGGGTCTGTATAGAAATGGTTTTCTTGCAATTTACTGTTCCTCCTGAAAATAGATTTGAGTAAAAACATGACAACCAACCCCTGTCTCCCCTACCTAGCATGCAACTGTGACGTATGTACCCGGGCAAAACCTATTCATGCTTATGGGCAAAAACATCAAAAAGTTATCTTCCACACGCCGCGCTCTTCCGTCTTGTTGGTGCGTCTCTGAAGTAATCAAGCAATTAGGGAATGGATCTTACTCAGTTTTTTTCTTCTATCTTTTCCTTTTCTTTTTATTCAAACATTGCAAGGCCAGACAGACGTTTCGGCTGCAAGAGCCTTCATCAGTGGTCCAAAAAACCATAAAAAAATCAAAAAACAACCAACAAAAAGCCTCCATACCTCGGGAGGCCCCTTCTCACTCATGCACTTGAAGTGTGTAGACCAGTGATTCACAACCTTTTTTAATTAACCTCCCCTGGACGTCCTCATAATGCCGTGTCCAGACCAAGAGCGATCTATGCTGCCTGGTAGCGTGGGTAGCAGAAGAAGTTTCGCCTTGAATTTGCTGTATTCGCTCCAGACGCAGCAT
>NC_085877.1:34422129-34424629 GCF_034702125.1 Engraulis encrasicolus
CCCATTCACTAATGTTACCTTTTTCATGAATACTTACCCCCACCCATGGGCGTAATTTCGGCATGGATATAAGGGACGCGTCCCCACCAATATCCAGCGATTATCGTTTTGTCCGCACCAATTTGATCACTAGGCTGGGGGGGAAAACGGTCTCCCGTCTCATTCGCATTGCGGCGAAGAAAGGGTTAACCAAAAGTCCTTTGCCAAAGGCTGACGACCAATCTGATTGGCTGTGCCTTCCCCTTCTTTCACGTGAGACTCTAGGTTGTGTATGGTTGCTAGGAGGCAGGAGCGCCAAAAAAAAAAAAGAAGAAGCTGAGGTCTTTTCGGTAGGTTCTATCACTGCGCTAATCAGTGGTGTTACCACACGGTACGTTATTAAATTACTCTGGCAGGCTAACGTTCCAGAATCTTTGGTGCAACGTGGGTGACACGGGCACATGACTGCCAAGTGAGATGGCAGGCAAAAAAAAAAAAGTGGACATACGGAGCTACTTTTCAAAGAAATATGTAAGTCACACTATCACTCGCTAATGAAATGACGTTTGGAACACAGCCCGTTAGCAGGGCAAACTCGTTATCTATGAATCAAGTTGTCTACGATGACACAACTAACTGCAGAGACTGTTGTGCAGTTGAATATCCAATGGCTGTCAATATGTTAATGTTGCATTATGTCCTGCAAATGATAGAATGTTTGTGACAGTGACACAATAACTCCTCGTCAACATAACACGAGACAGATTTATCACGAGGGCGCCTTTGTAAAACGTCGGCGGGCACCTTAGCATAATGACAAACAAAAAAAAGGCAGAATTCAGAAGGGGATAGGTCTGGAGGTCTGAGTACCCGCGCCTCCCATTTTGCCTCTCGTCCCTCCCTGTCTTTTCTTTCAATTTCGGTTGCGCGTGCATCACTGCATCCAAAGGGTTGGTGCTGCCCACCCTCTCTCTCTCTTTCTCTCGCTCCACATGAATTTCACCAACCTCTAACCTATTCAGTGTCTCGTTCTCCGTTTCCCCAATAATCAACGTCTTTGAAAGCGTGACATGAAATCGGCATTGCGCGTCATATGGAGACAGCACCGCTCGTGCTTATAAATCGACGTGGATCAATGACCATATTCATAGACCATGCTCTCCACATTAATTTCACCTAGGCCTACCTCTAACCTATTCCGTGTCTCGTTCTCCATTCTCAATAATCAACGTCTTTGAAAGCGTGACATTAAATCGGCATAGCGCGTCATACACGTTTGAAACGAATAGGCTATGGGGACAGCACCGCTCGTGCTTATAGGCCTAAATCGACGTGGATCAATGACCATATTCATAGACCGTGCCCTACATCTGCATGACATGAACCTATGATTGATAATGCAAAAAAGCTTCTGGAATCTTTGTCTTGGAGCACTTTTGTGTCCCCACCAATGTCAAAATCAAAGTTTCGCCCTTGCCACCACCATCAAATTCTAAGTATTCACTATGACTGGAAAAGTTGCACTTTTCATACATGAAAAGGGGGATCTTCTCCATGGTCCGCCATTTTGAATTTCCAAAAATAGCCATTTTTAGCTGCAAAAATGACTGTACTTGGATCACACTAGAAAATATTTGTTTATTACTTAGTAAACTTTCATGTGAAGATCAAATTTGGCAATAGGCAGGCCAGTTTCAATGAGCAACATAGTTGCAGTACCTTTTTTTGACCATTACCTGCACAGTGTCCCTTTAAAGCGGTATTCCACTATTTTGGGGCTGAAAACGGTTAAAATCGTTGCCCTGGGTTTATACAGATGGTAGTGTCTCATCTTTCATGTAAGGCGTTGTCTTGTTTTAAGGAGGGAGTAAGTATATAAGCTAGTGAGAGTCAATGGATCACATATGCTACAGTGATCCATTGACTTTCACTTGCTTAGCTATATACCCCCTTTTTTAACTTGTCTGAAAGCAAGACAACGCTTAACATGAAAGATAAGACACTTTACCACCTTTATAAACGCCGGCCATTGATTTTAACAGTATTAAGCCCCAAAATAGTGGCATACCCCTTTAAGGTTATAGATATAACGCTTCAGTTGTCAGTTCACATTGTACTATCAATGAGGACTTTGTTCCATTCTGTCGCCAGGATTTCCCTCAGCCTTGTGAGGGCCTCTCTCTCTCTCCCTGTCTCTCTCTGTCTCTCTCTCTCTCGCTCTCTCTCGCCCCATCTCTCTTCCTCTCTCGCTCTTCTTTTTTCCTCTCAGTCTAGTCTTCCTCGGTTATGTAAAAGGCCTCCTCTTAAAATAGCGGAGGCCCTATAGACCGAGCTATTTGGGCACCTTATTTCGTAGAGAGGGCAAAGATTGAGGCAAAAGAAAAAAAGGGATTCTCTGACCTATCATTTCGTCTGTGGCTCTTCTGTCTTTCTCTCTCTCTTACACGCACACACACACACACACACACACACACACACACACACACACACACACACACACACACACACACACACACACACA
>NC_085877.1:34432129-34434629 GCF_034702125.1 Engraulis encrasicolus
ATTAGTGCTTATAGATGTATCCCTAAAATAGTGTTACTATGATATGATGGTAATATGGGGGTGGGGGCGAGGGGCTGCCTATGCCAAAATGCCCGGGCCAGTTTGCGGACCTAGTCCAGTACTGCGTACAGTACACACATGGCCATAACTACCATTGAGGACACAGAGGTCATGTCCTCTGTATTGTTTTTTTGTAGTGTAGTGTCATGTCCTCTGTATTTTTTTTTTTTAGTATTGTAAAATGTATCTATGATGAAAATCCATATATGATCAATAATGATAAATTCAGTCTGTATAAGCCACCCCCATTTATCCTCAAGGCAGTGATTAATGAAAACAAACTAAAGAGTTTGACTGAAGTGTTTGAAGCATTTTTAAATGTACAGTATGCAGTGCAGCACGCAGTATTTCACCTCGTTATTTGAAAATGTTTTGTTACAGCCCTGAGTACACATACACCCAAATATGTCTCCCCCACTCTTACCTACTTCACTACACTCTGTCTTCCCTTCCCTCCGCAATCACTCGCTCACCCTCTTTTTTCCCCTTTATACTCTCTTAACTCCTGCTCTCAACTCTGTCTTCACTTTCTTCCTCACTCGCTCTCTCGCGTTTCTTTTTCCGTCCCTTCTCACTCTCTCCCTCTTCAATCCCCGGGCTAATCAGAGGAACAGGAGAGATGCTAAAGTAGGTTAGGAGGAGGAAGAGACTCCTCTCACCTGAGGCTAGAAAATAGGAAGAAGAGGGTAAAGGAGGAGTGCAAAGACAAAACGAAGAGAGGGGGACAGAAGAAAATAGGAAGAAGAGGGAAAAGGAGGAGTGCAAAAACAAAACGAAGAGAGGGGGACAGAAGAAAATAGGAAGAAGAGGGTAAAGGAGTGCAGAGACAAAACGAAGAGAGGGGGACAAAAGAAAATAGGAAGCAGAGGGAAAAGGAGGAGTGCAAAGACAAAACGAAGAGAGGGGGACGGACAGAAGAAAACGAGTGAAGTGAAGCGAAATGAGAATCAGACTAAAAGGAGGGAGGAAAACAAACACAAAGAGACAAATCGAAGTTCCCCCATGAAGAAGGCTGTGCATCGCTATGCATGGGTCTCTGCCCTTATGTTTTAATTATTTAATAGCCATGTTTAGATAAAGGCTTTTTAATCCTTTTTGCACACGAAGAGTGCCTTGGACTCCCTTTTTTGATAAGACAAAAAGCCAAACTTCACAGAGTGAAATGCCAACAAAACTACACAATTCTACACAACAAAAAGAGATGCAACCGTATAGACCAGGCGGAGAAGAAAGACTGAAAGAAAGAAAGAAAGAAAGAAAGAAAGAAAGAAAGAAAGAAAGAAAGAAAGAAAGAAAGAAAGAAAGAAAGAAAGAAAGAAAGAAAGAAAGAAAGAAAGAAATAATGACTGCGTGGGGATATTGATATGAATAACTAGTGCTTGCCCATCCTTTTTCGGCAATATGCTATTTGTATCCATTTGCCACTACACAGTAAAAAATGCAGTGTTAATTCAACACTTAGAGAGTATTCAGGGACCAAATAAACTCTAGGATGTGTTAAATCGACTCTGTTAGTGTTGCATCAACACTGCAGTTTTTACTGTGTAGGTCCAGAAATGAAGTGATCCCTCTTCTCTCCTTTTTTGGTGTTTTTTTCCAAGCCCCCCTGGCCCTCTCATCTTCCCCAGGCCCCAGTGGCCTGTCGAGGGGTGTTATGTTGAGAAATGATTGGAGTGGCACAGCAACGGCACGGCAGCACAAGATGATGAAAATTGGATGACGATCATTAAGGGATGTGCTCTTTAGCGTGGGGGCTGGAAGTGATTGTGTGTGTGAGTGTGTGTGTGATTGTGTGTGTGCGTGTGTTTGTGTGTGTGCGTGTGTGTGTGTGTGTGTGTGTTTGTGTGTGTGCGTGTGTGTGTGTGTGTGTGTGTGTGTGCGTGCGTGCGTGCGTGCGTGTGTGTGTGTGTGTGTGTGTGTGCGTGTGTGTGTGTGTGCGTGTGATTGTGTGCCCCTCTAGACACCCTGTCATTAATATTCAGTGTTCTAAGAGGAAGAAAGACTAACACATTCTCTCTCTCTCTCTCTCTCTCTCTCTCTCTCTCTCTCTCTCTCTCTCTCTCTCTCCATCACTTCCTGCCATTTAAACACAGACACAAGCAAGCACACACACACACACACACACACACACACACACACACACACACACACACACACACACACACACACACACATACAAACACGTTTGGGTTGGTGGTTAAGTATTCCCTTCTTTCTCTCTCCCTCTTGGTCTCTTTCCCACTTTCTTCTGAATTCTCCCTCTGTTTCTCACTCTGTCTCGCACTCTGCACTGTGTCCCATGCGTCTACCTACTGTTGCATCTTTAAATGGCTACATGTAAACAAACAACAACAACAAACAACAAACAACCAGCATCACAAACTATAGGCAGTGTGGAAGTACATTCTCTTTAACATCTGTGACATGAAATGCACTTTCA
>NC_085877.1:34439629-34447129 GCF_034702125.1 Engraulis encrasicolus
AAAGAAAGAAAGAAAGAAAGAAAGAAAGAAAGAAAGAAAGAAAGAAAGAAAGAAAGAAAGAAAGAAAAGAAAAAAGAAAGGAAGGAAGAAAGAAAGAATGAAATGAAAAAAGAAAGAAAGAAAAAGAAGAAAGAAAGAAAGAAAGAAAGAAAGAAAGAAAGAAAGAAAGAAAGAAAGAAAGAAAGAATAAAGAAAAAAAGAAAGAAAGACTCTGAACAATAAAATAATCCAACATCAAAGAATAGTTCGATGAATATGAATTGAGAGAACCCAGACCAGCAGAAGGAAAATACTCTAACAGTAGAAAGAACAAAAAGAAAGAAAGAAAGAAAGAAAGAAAGAAAGAAAGAACGAAAGAAAGAAAGAAAGAAAGACTTCCAAAGAGCACCTTCCAAAGAACTCCTTATAAGCTGCCCATCAAAGATCACACAGTAGTTCTGATCCACGTGGAGCTACTGCAGAGGGTTAAACATTCATAGCAGGGCCATCTCAACTCGGTGGTCTACGCCGGGCTAAATCAAATGTGAAGTGTGTTTCCAAAATTCTATAAAACTATAAAACCCAATTTAAGTTGAATTTTCATGAAGGTTTTTTATTTTAGGAATCTGGATTTACTAAGACAACATCAAGAACATGATGGGTACGAGACTAACTGTTTCTGAGATTTCCGTAACAAATTCACACATTAAAACCTTGATGTCAACAATATTAACAGATTAATCATTTTTTTTTAATGATTGAATATTTTGAAAATGGATATAGGCCTCTACAGTAGTGTCATACAAAAGAATGTAAGACATTCTAACTGTGCATCAAAGATCACACAGTAGCTCTGATCCCTGCGGAGCTACTGCAGAGGGTTAAACATTCATAGCAGGGCCATCTCAACTCGGTGGTCTACGCCAGGCTAAATCAAATGTGAAGTGTGTTTCCAAAATGCTATAAAACTATAAAAACCTATTTAAGTAGAATTTTCATGAAGGTTTCTTTTTTTAAAAAATCTGGATTTACTAAGACCACATCAAGAACATGATGGGTACACGACTAACTGTTATCTGGTATTTCCACAACAAATTTTAAATCAAAACATTGATGTCAACAACATTAAAAAAAGGCTTTTTTTTAATGAATATTTTGAATGCATATATACAGTAGTGTCTTGGATAAGAGCTCTCTGTGTGCATGAAAAAAAGTAATTCTACCTGTGCATCAAAGATCACACTGTGGATCTGATCCTTGAGGAGCTACTGCAGAAGACTAAACATTTATACCGGACGGTCCAGATCCATCTCCATCTCTTTAAGCCAGGGCAAATGAAATGTGAAGAGCCTTTTACACAATGCTGTAAGACTATACCGTATACCGTAAATTTACAACATTCATACTGTAAATACATTTGTGGCTCTCCATGTGCATGAAAAGACCACCTTCTAAGCTGCATATCAAAGATCTCACAGTGGTTCTGATCTGTGTGGATCTAGAGAGGAGAGTTATAAACATTTATACCGTGCCCATCCCCACTCTGTGTTCCATGCCTGGCTACATCAAATGTGAAGTGTGTTTCCAAAATTATATAAAACTATAAAAGCCTTTTAAATAGAATTTATGGACTTTGAATAGAATTTATAAACATTCATACCGGACCCATCCCCACTCTGTGTTCCACGCCTGGCTACATGTAAATTAAATGTGCATGTTGCACTAAGTTTAAGTCCAGCTCATCAAAATGGTAGAGAATGGGCTTGGAAGGGAATGCGGTACAATCAGGTGCTGAGGAATTCATTGATAGGCCTACATGTCTGTTTATGCCTCAGGACATGGGGATGTCAGGCATGCATGCTGAATAGAAGAGAAGAGAAAGCAGACGGTGTTCTGTCGAGATGGTCTGCTTAGTTTAGATGAGCTATACCAACAAGCCTCAGATGGGCTTGCCAACGGGCCTATTCACTCTTAGCTGAAAACACTGAACCACATCATGACAACATTGCTCTGACAATGCATTATTACATTATGTTACGTTACATTACATTACATTACATTACATTGCATTGCATTGCATTGCATTGCATTTAGCATACACTTTTTTTAACCACAGCAACTTACAATCAAGGACATAATCATTGCTGACATCACTGTAGAATCAAAGTGCACATGAAATACACAGAATAACAAGCACAGGTGCTAAGAAGGGTTTTTTTTTAAAAGGTACATTAACACAGAGTGTCTTATGTAACCAATTAAGACTTGATATATACAATAAGGTTATGACAGAGGCTCTGCGCTGAGGGGTTCACATTTCACATAGCACATCATATCGACATGGCATTGGCAGCAAGCATGCACGAAGAAAGGATGGAGAGAGAGAGGGATGGAGGGATGGAGGGAGGGATAGAGAGAGATGGAGGGATGGAGGGAGGGATAGAGAGAGATGGAGGGATGGAAGGGATGGAGAGAGAGATGGAGGGATGGAGAGAGAGAGAGAGATGGAGGGATGGAGAGAGAGAGAGATGGAGGGATGGGGAGAGAGAGGGATGGAGGGAATATGAATTGAAATGCCCCTATCTTCTTTCTTTGCACGCGTGCCAAACAGCGCACAGATCCCCGAAGTTATTACAGACTGGTGCCATAAAGCATTTAAGCCCATTGATCCAGGAGGCCTGGCACACGAACACACACACACACACACACACACACACGCACACACGCACGCACGCACAAGCACACACACACACACACACACACACACACACACACACACACACACACACACACACACACACACACACACACACACAGGCATTCATACTCATGAACACACTCACACACACACACACACACACACACACACACACACACACACACACACACACACACACACACACACACACACACACACACACACACACACACACGCAGGAATTCACACTCTGAACACACACACACACACACACACACACACACACACACACACACACACACACACACACACACACACCAAAAGAGGTAGAAGACCGACCCTCCAAAAATAAAACGTGTGAAGAACAGCTCTGAAATGCGTGCCGCTGCCGTCTACAGAGTGTAATCTCTTCACGCCATGGGTACATTCCCACCTTCATCTCGAGCCAGGGCAGAGAGACGGGAGAGGTGTGATGAACATTTCGCTTCAGTCGCTTTGCTTGTTAGGTTCACATTACATGATCCAAGAGGAGGTTGTTTTTGTTCTTCCTGTTACATGTACTGTACATCACAGAAAGTAACCAATATCAAGAGGATATATCACCATGACTGATTGGTATGATCCAAGAGGAGGTTGTTTTTGTTCCTCAAGTTAGTACATCGCAGTTCAGTTAGGTTTATTTGATAGGGACAGATACACATCACATACGTAGGCTGTAGGCTACAATCTCAACAGAATAGCATCATAGCATGTTTAGCCTTGCCTAATTTCCAAAGCCAATGGGGCACCTAAGTCTCCACCCCTTCCGGGCGGCTCAAGGGGCTGGGAACGCAAAAACTTTTGACTGGGCTGTAATGGACTGATCAAAGCTATCTTCCGATCCACCCCGCATTTCCCCGTCGATCACACATATGCTGTGCCTCAGAATTAATGATAACCAATGGTATGATTGATGACTTCACTTGGCAAACATTTTTTGAGTTGTGTGCGTGCAAAAATATGTAATTATTTGGACTACACAACAGACGTCGCATGTCCGACGTGCAGCCACTTAAGCCACGGTGCAGCTGTAGGGTTGGCTGTGCCTCGGTTCACGTCAAATATGCGAGGCGCACGTGTAGTCTCTAACACAGTTTTGCACAAAAGCTAAAATAACGTTTCTTGCGTGTCGAAAATGAGTGGTCTTATGACACAAATCCAAACCTTTCAAATTCACTGCCATCATATGTGAAATCCGGAGCACATGCCAAACGGGATGAGGATTTAGCTTGACTCGCTCCATTAACTCCAATTCAAAATTTTGAGCGCTCCAGCCCCATGGATCGGAAGTAGAAGGGCGTGACTTAGGTGCCCCATCCCTAGTACCTGAGTAGGCCTAACCAATAGGAAGAGGATATCTCAAGAATAATCTACATGATCCAAGAGCATGATGTTTTTGTTCTTTGTGTTAGTAGTAGTAGTATCTGAGTAGGCCTAACCAATATGAAGAGGATATGACTGACATGACTGATTTACAAGAAGATGATGTTTTTGTTACCTTCGCCAGAAGGTTATGTTTTGCCCGCCGTGTATTTATTTGTGAATATGTTTTGCCCGCCGTGTATTTATTTGTGAATATGTCTGTTTGTTTGTTTGTACTTCGTCTAACTCAGTCAAAACTGAGCCGATTTTTATGAAATTTTGTGGGATGATTGGTCATGACCCAAGGAAGAATCGATTGGTTTTTGGGAGTGATTGGGTCAAAGGTCAAAGGTCAAGGTCAAAATGTTTGTTTGTACTTCGTATAACTCAGACAGAACTGAGCCGATTTTTATGAAATTTAGTGGGATGATTGGTCATGACCCAAGGAACAATTGATTAGTTTTTGGGAGTGATTGGGTCAAAGGTCAAAGGTCAAGGTCACGAAAAGGTCAAAAACGTACATTGAGCCGATTTTTATGAAATTTAGTGGGATGATTGGTCATGACCCAAGGAACAATCGATTACTTTTTGGGAGTGATTGGGTCAAAAGTCAAAGGTCAAGGTCACGAAAAGGTCAAAAACGTAAATTGAGCCGATTTTTATGAAATTTAGTGGAATGATTGGTCATGACCCAAGGAACAATCGATTACTTTTTGGGAGTGATTGGGTCAAAGGTCAAAGGTCCAGGTCAAGATCATGAAAAGGTCAAAAACATCAATTGAGCCGATTTTTATGAAATTTACTGGGATGATTGGTCATGACCCAAGGAACAATCAATTACTTTTTGGGAGTGATTGGGTCAAAGGTCAAGGTCAAGGTCACGAAAAGGTCAAAACGTAAATTGAGCCGATTTTTATGACATTTAGTGGGATGATTGGTCATGACCCAAGGAACAACCGATTACTTTTTGGGAGTGATTGGGTCAAAGGTCAAGGTCAAGGTCACGAAAAGGTCAAAAACATTTTTCTTTGCCAAGCACTATATGCCAGAAGAACGTGTGCATGCCGAATTGAATAAGAGGTCAAGACTGGGCCAAAAATGTAATATTGCGATATTCAGGTCCGATTTAAATGAAACTAACACCAAAATTTGGAGAATGTTATGCCCCACACTTTGAAGATGGCCAGAAAAAAATAAGTGGCGTAGGCGAAGGTTTGCGCTCTACCGAGTGCCCATTCTAGTTCTCCATGTTACATGTGCATGACAGTAGTAGGCCTAACCAATATGAAGAGGATATGACTGACATGACTGATTTACAAGAAGATGATGTTTTTGTTCTCCATGTTACAGGCGCATCACAGTAGGTAACGCATATGAAGAGGATATGACTGACATGACTGATGTTGTCATGTCTTCTTAAGCACCACATACCCAGGTTTGCCATATTGACTCTGAAGAAGACGTGACAACATCGAAAACATTTTTGTATTGGGCATACCATAGTGTATTTTACTCATTTAGTGGCCTTACTCAACATATAGACATACTGCTGTCACTTACCATGTCGGGGTTGACTATTGGGGGGGCCCTACATTGGGCAGTTTTGCTGGGGCCCTAGGCAATTGCCAAGTGTGCCCATAGGTAAAACCGGCTCTGCTTATCTTCATTGTAATCTGCGGGTCAGGGGCTGTGCTCACAATGTGGAGTCATCTGTTTGCCTGATTGTATCAATTTTCTCCCCTCATTTTTCAACTGTCTGTCTGTGTGTGTGCGTGCGTGCGTGCGTGCGTGCGTGCGTGCGTGCGTGCGTGTGTGTGTATGCTCGCACTCGTGTGTTTGTGTGTGTGTATGTGTGTGTGTGTGTTTGTGTGCGCGTTTGTTTGTGTGTGTGTGTGTGTGTGTGTGTGTGTGTGTGTGTGTGTGTGTGTGTTGCTAGGGCCCCTCTGCACCTCAATCACTCCCCCGCCTCAAGGTCATCTCCTCGGCTCGACAACACAGCGGATTAGGCGCCTGCCGCTACACAACACAGAGGTTTGAACTTTTTAGATGGGGAATGGAGAGAGAGAGAGAGAAAACAAGAGAGAGATAGAGAGAGAGAGAGAGAGAGAGAGAGAGAGAGAGAGAGAGAGAGAGAATGAGATTTAGCGTTGACACAAGAGAGTGAGGAAGAGAGATGAAGCAATACAAAGACAAAAAGTGGAAAAAAAAACAGAGCAAGAGAGAGAGAGGGCAAGGGATGACAACAGAAAGAGACGAGAGTGAATGAGGGAGAGAGAGAGAGAGAGAGAGAGAGAGAGAGAGAGAGAGAGAGAGAGAGAGAGAGAGAGAGAGAGAGAGAGAGAGAGAGAGAGAGAGAAAGAGAGGGGAATGAAAACAGAAAGACAAAGTGTATGAGAGAGAGAGTGTGGAAGAGAGATGTGTGAGTGAGGAAGAGAGATGAAGCAATACAAAGACAAAGAGAGAGAGAGAGAGAGAGAGCAAGTGAGATGAAGGCAACATAGAGAGGAAGAGGGCAGAGGAAGAAGATAAGGGAGGAATTGTTTGGAATAAGGGAGGCATGAAAACACACCTAGTAAGAAGCACAGGCAGTGTTGCCAGAATGGGCGGTAATTATTGGGCTACTTGGGATGGCCGTCTGCTGGTAGAAACAGGAAAAATCTGCCATTTGGCGTTCATGCCCATAGAAATGAATGTGAATTGTTGATATTGGGCGGAATTTATCACATTTTGGCGGTTTTTGAGAACCTTTTGGGCGGGATTTGATCAGACACATCTGGCAACACTGGCGCATAGGAGATGAACAAGAGATATTTGCTGTGTCCTGAGTGTCCTTTCTCTCTACCACACCAGCGCCGGCTCTGCAGCCACCCACCCAGTGTTGCCAGATTTGTCTGATCAAAACCCGCCCAAAAGGTTCTCAAAAACTGCCAAAATGCGCTAAATTCTGCCCAATTTCAACAAATTGCATCGGTTTCTATGGGCACAAAAAAAAGGCAAATGGCCAATTTTTCCCGTTTTTACCCGACGACAGGCAACCGCCCAATTTGGCAACACTGCACCCACGACGCAAAATACCATTTCAACCTATTTCAGCTTGGCCCATGCTTGTGTTTCAGAATCACTGTCCGGGCTTCCTATTGCTTTCCGTCTTTTTGTGTGACCTCAAGTTTAAAAGTTTCTGTACAGAAGATCCGTCCCTCGCATCCGCAAGATTTGATAAATGCTTTCAGATACCTGTAACCAGCACTATATGTCTATTAGGTCGCTTATTACAGTAACAAGTCTAATGTAGGACTATTATTACTATCTGTGTGTGTGTGTGTGCTCTTGTGTGTGTATGTGTGTGTAAATGTGTGTGTGTGTGTGTGTGTGTGTGTGTGTGTGTGTGTGTGTGTGTGTGTGTGTGTGTGTGTGTGTGTGTG
>NC_085877.1:34459629-34464629 GCF_034702125.1 Engraulis encrasicolus
AAGGTTGCGGATCATCAGGGCTGCCAACGTTCCCGTCAATGTCCCCTTTGTCTGTGTCAGTTTGGTCATTTTCGTTTGATTGCCCCGTGCACTGTTTATTTTGGGAAATAAAATTACGCAAACATTGGAAACATAGTTTGGACCTCGGTATTTTAACCCTTCATCTCCTGATCTCCAACCTTGTCGGTAGTTCTACAAGTGAGACGAAACATCTTCCTCACAGGCGCCCTGCTCAATATGGTGGTACCACGTGCATGCGCCCTTGGGCTTGGGATATGAATATAATCCATCTCACGAGCTACACTGCAAGGACGTGGCTGTGATGCTTGTGAGATGGTTTCGAATAGATAAGCCTATCCCAAGCGAAAGGGTGCATGCATGCGCGCCACCACCATATTGAATAGGGCGCCGTATGTGGGTAGAAGATAGATTTGCTGTTTTTATGCTGCACTTTAACGTATAAACTGATATAACCTTTGCAACGAGTTGAGATTTCATGTGATTATTTATGCCTATAGATCGTATTTGCATAGTGCCCTAATAACAGAAGTGCGTAGGCCTATTTGTGGAGCAAATTTTCCATCTTGCTCAACCAAGGTTTAATGCAGATGATGTTATTTGTTCAGACATCACATTTTGTCATGTAAATGTGTAATGTAATGAAAATACACGCAAGCAGTGAAGTACAGCTGCGCAACGGTAAAGTTGACGGGGAGTTAATGGTCATTGATTCATAGAGGTTTTTGACCGCTCTGATGGTAAGCAACCTTCCTTTTGTCAGGTCATCTCTGGGATTAGATGCAGTCTACCTGGAAGCATCCTACCACTAATGCCCTAAATACACCAAAGTGTAACTTTTCTATGCCCCATGGTCGCTATAGAGGAATAGGCCTTGACTATGCGAGTCAGGTGGCAAATAGCCTATCCTTCCGGATAAACCATGGCGTCAGGCAAATGAATTTCAATAAATGAATAAACAAATATTATGAATTGAAAATCGATCAAAAACGTTGTCAATTTTTCAAATACTATTTTTATATGAGGCAACACATGCTGAAAACCAAATACAGCCATTTCTGCTTGCATTGCTTAAAACAAAACAATCAATTTCGCCCTTTTTTGATTTTCATTTTTCATTCCAAAAAAGAAAAATGAATGAACGAAAAAGTACACGGACCCTCAGCTGATGATGTATTGACATGGTATGGTTGAGGAGAGCTGAGAAACATTTGCTTGCTTTAAGTAAGTGGGAATCCGAAACAACTTTGATTTTTTTTTTTTCATTTTCCTTCATGTCTGTCTGGCAGATGAAAATATTTTTGCTTAGGGGGTCAATGTTGCTCCTGACATATAATGTTTTTTTTTTGTTTTAATCTTTTTGTAATTGATTGTAATTACAAACAATTACAATGTTTGGGAAGCACTACTTCTGCACTCATTAATTGTTATTTAACATGTTGCTCATTATTTTGTAAGAACGGTAGAAATAGTTTAAAAGTAATGATCATGAATTGAAGAATTGATTGCTCAGATGTAGCGCTTGTTGAACACTGAATTGAAGCTTTTGGCAACAAGCTCAGAGGAGCCTTCCACCCTGTTACAATGTAATGAAACAGTGGGAGGATTCATGCAAAAAACGAGATGACAAAATAAAAGTACATGCTTATTAGGAAGACGTCGTTATGAAATATCACCAAAGCATGCTATACAAAGCATTCTTGATGATTCAGCCCAACTGCAATGCTTATTACTTGTTGTCCTTTGGTAATGCTCAGCTCTGGTGCCCGACCAACCAAAGCTGTCTTCCAATTTTTAAAAAGTAAGTGTTGAATTGACACTGAACATTGACTGACTCGCGGGAGCAGATCTAGCCATTTTGAGGCCCTAGGCGAAATATAAACATGTGTCCCTCAAAAGTCATTACACAGACATAAAATGTTGCGTTTTGGTGCTATTTTAGTGTGCTGTCTCATTTATATCTTTGGTTACTTTATATAAGTTACAAATTAAGATCAAGACTACATTATTGTGTGTTTGCCACGACTGGTATGACAGTTTGGGCCCCTATGGGGGTCAGATTTGATCGGGGCCCTATGCTATTACCTAGGTTTGCCTAATGGAAAGTCCGCCTCTGCTGACTCGCCAAGCCCCATTTCCCTTGATTTCCCCCTGGAGTGTGCCCTCCTCCAGGCTCGGGGCCAGGACCACGCGGGGGACTCCTGGCTGGGCTGGACTGAACTGACCCGTTTGTCATTGGCCACAAGCATGGGCTGGACTGGGAGAGAAATACAGGAGGGCCCGGGCACTTTTGGCATAAAGGGGCCCATCATAATAAGCGGCGCAGAAGTGAATCACAGGTGGGCCCCGCAACCTCGTGGGCCCCTATTTTTAGAAAAGTAAATATATATATATATATTTTTTACATTTCTGAAAATTGGGTCCCACGAGGGTGCGGGGCCCACTGGGAAATGCCCACTATGCCAGATGGCCAGTCCAGCCCTGGCCACAAGCTTTCAGCAGCATCTCCTATACGGGTGGGGCCCTCTTCATCTGGCCGGGTCAGACGGTGAAAAGACAGATGTGCGTCAGCATATTTTGAGAGGATTCACTGATGGGAACCCATGTGCTGCAAGCTATAGTTATACAATGATGTTGACAAATTTTGAAAATTACTGCTTATTGTAGCTATTATGTGGTGTACTCATATGTGCACTTGAATTAGATATTATGAAGTGCAACTGAAGCCATTATAAAGCTATTAGAAAGTGCAACTGAAGCATGTTACACTCAGCTCTCTTGATAATTCTTCATCAAGGGATGTTCGGTTCCGCTATACTCTGCTCCGTGACCCGACCCAGCCCTGCTGGACTGGGCAAAAACCCTAGCCTGATTATCATCGACTTTCAAATCTCTTCGAGTCTTGGTCTGACCAAGAGCATAGCAACTAACATTTCTCAAGCCAAATTTTCCAAACGGCCTCCCTTGGTTTGCTAATGGTTGTTTGCTTCCCAACAAAGTGGGAGGAGTTCCCGATTTTTTCGGGAGCTCAGAAAGTGCTTGCATTGCTCTTAACCTGACTAGCAGCAACACTGAAGGTGTTGCGTCATTAGGAGGGGATGGCCTGGCTACCAAAACCCCTCCTCTGCAGCCAGCTTCCCTCCTATGGGGCACCTAAGTCACGCCCTCTACTTCCTGGTTCATGGGGCAGTAAGTTGCAGAAAATTGAATGGAAGTGAACGAGGCGAGTCGTCGTGGGTTTGTGGTGCATAGGTAGAGGTCCAAGGCTTGGATTGTTGTCGAAAAACCACTCCTTTTAAGCCCAGTAATTATTTTTTGACTCCCTCTGCCCCATGAACCAGGAAGTAGAGGGCATGACTTAGATACCCCATGCCAGTCAGACCAAGACGGTAGGACGAAAAACATGTACGCTGCCCCCTCTAAACTGTGTCACTCTGTAAGAAGATTCAAGATTCAAGATTCAAGAGTTTATTGTCATTGTCAAAAGGCAACAAATTTGTGTTTGGGGTACAATACATGTTTTCAAGTAAAGTGAATAAGAGGTAAAACTGATACCAGTGCTTCATCACCCACCCCCCATCCATCCCACTTAAAGTGCAACAAAGATTAAGTGCATAATGCTTGACCCCCCCCCCCCCCCCCCCATCAAACACACACTCGCACACAATCACACAGATGTGAAAACACCCAACATCATTGACCAATAGGCCCACCGCAAAATACTCTGCATCTCAGATTACCAGGCCAGTCAGACGGGGCTAAACACTGCTCCTCACTCTATCAGAGATTCTTTAAGTATATAGAGATATGCCAATGTAATAGGTTGCTATGGGCACCTAACATGACCAGGTTCCGGTCTGCCTAAAGGGACATGTCATAATACTCCTAGAATTGAATAGAACAGTCCTTAGGTCTGCCTAGGTCTGCCTAAAGGGGGGTTTCCCCCCTCTTCCCCTTGCAAAAATACACTCGCCTCCAAAAGAGTTGTCGCCTACCCATCTGTTTGGAATAACAGCTAATAACCTGACTTTCAATTAATCACTTGGCTTCAGAAGTCACTCATATGAAAGCTACAACCCTCCCGAATGAAAATGTATGTACAAAAATAAATGTCATGCACCAAAGAAAGATTTACCCTTTATTGAACACAGACAGGGCAGATTTTCACAAGACAAAAGTGTTGTCGCCTATCGAACATAATGTGAAAATGAGCAGATAAGTCACTTCAAAATACTTCAAATACGCAGATTGGGTGTCGTACTTAATCACTGAATCACTCTCACCTCTCCAGAAAATCGACTTTGGCCTTAGGTGTATGTTTAGGGTCATTGTAATCATGGAAAGCAACACAATGAAAACCAACGGAGTTTAATGAGAGATGGTGACATATTCGCTATTCGTAGAGCAATACATGTTTAACTTCATAATTTAATCAATGATATAAGCCCTCAAACACCTGCAGCATGCATGCAGCTCCTCATAAGACCTGTATCTGTACCATGTTTCACTTTATGCACCATTTCTCTTTTTTCATATTCTTCATCTCCAACACCATATAGTTTTGATGCTATCAGTTCTAAAATGGTTGATCTTGGGATCTTGACTTCAGAGTATGAGTCCCATTAGCCTTCATTTTTGTCAGAATTAGGCCTGACATACTCTTGGCTGGCTTTTTTGAGACAGGACAGTGGGAGAGACTTCTTTGGTGTTAAAGGTGAAGAATCTGGAAAAATACATGGTGCCTAAAGTCAAACATGGGAGGGATACAGCTCTTATGTGGAGCTGCATGCATGCTGCTGGTGTGTGAGGGCTTTTATCATCGATTACATCGTGAAGTTAAAAATGTATTGCTCTACGAATGGCAAATATGTCACCATCTCTCATTGAACTCCATTGATTTTCATTGTGTTGCTTTCCATGATTACAATGACCCTAAACATACACCTAAGGCCAAAGTTGATTTTCTGGAGAGGTGTGAGTGA
>NC_085877.1:34474629-34492129 GCF_034702125.1 Engraulis encrasicolus
AGTGGGTTTCGGTCACAAGTAGGCAGTCATGGGTAAGAGGTTAGGACATCAGACTTGTAGCCAAAAGGTTACCGTTTCGACTCCTGACCAGCCAGGTTGGTGAGGGGAGTAATTAACCAGTGCTCTCCCCAGTCCTCCTCCATGACTGAGGTACCCTGAGCATACTGTCCCGTCGCACTGCTCCCTTTCAGGCGGCATTGGGGGCTTCCCCCTTGCACGGGTGAGGCATGAATGCAATTTAGTTGTGTGCAGTGTGCAGTGAACAAGACTACAGGTTTGATGCCCTAACCGCTTACATGACTGAACAGTAACAGTAATAGTAATCACTTACAATGAAACCAAAAAGTTAAATCCTACCACAAATCGTAGGATCGTAAAATAGATACACTGGTCTACTTAAACATGCCTTCATACATCAATGAATTATTTTGCTAAATCAGTAATAAGACTGCATAGTGTTATCACCCACGTTGGTAATATCTTCAGGTTATGTGGGTTGAATGTAATGTATGTATGCATGTATGACTGTAGGCCTGTGTCCTCTGTTTTTGTCAGTTGTGCCATAGTCTTGTGATGTGATGTTATTTGTATGTGCTGTCTTAAACAAGTCTTGCTCAGAGATGCAAAATGAAATTCAGTGTAAACCGACAATGAAGTGTAATCATATCGTATCGTATCATACATTACTCAGAGAAGTGTCACCTGTGTTGGAAAGACACACTGGCAGGTTTTTAACCCATTAAGACACGTATTTATAAATTTGCTCTTACCAGTATGGCAATGACCAAGTAGTAGCACATTACTAAAGGGCCTGTCTTATGTCATAGTATTGTAGGCCTAGTACTAAAGTAGTTAACTTTTCTATGACTATTACAGCATTTTGCTGGAGGTACGGCGTGCATTAAGGGGCTGCAATACTGTTTTTTCTACTTTCACTTTCAACACCACTTATAATACTTTATAACTGTTGCCCCAGTGTGTCAAAATAACTGCATTGTGTTTAATAATTCCACATGGGGTTTTTCAGTTCAACACTTAAAGCACAAAAAATGCTGTCCATAAATTCACACGCTCTGTACTGCAAAGGTAATTTATGCAAATGTATGGATGGGAGTGATACAGCTGAGATTGATCTAATTAGGCTTACATGCCCTGGGAAAGTTACTCGCCCACACAAACTCAGAGATATGATTGAAATTCATGTAAAAAACAGAAAGGGACAAAGACAGAAAATGCAGCTGCTTCACACGCAGTGTGTGTTTGTGTGTGTGTGTGTGTGTGTGTGTGTGTGTGTGTGTGTGTGTGTGTGTGTGTGTGTGTGTGTGTGTGTGTGTGTGTGTGTGTGTGTGTGTGTGTGTGTGTGTTAGGTGGGTGCATGTGCGCAACTGTTCACCACTGCGTTTTATCCCTGTTTGCCCACATAGTCACACTCGCAGAGACAGAGAGAGAGAGAGAGAAAGAGAATATAACAGAGAGATATGATAAAGAGAATTAATGAGTGCCCTTAACTGAAAGCAAACTTGCATATCTTACTGTCTTGGTATAACGTATGCATGTATGACCTAGACTCTACCTTCAGGGCACCCTCCATTGACCAAGGGACTGTAAGTGACTGCAGGTATACACCAACACATTGGTGCATTGCATTGCTTGACACATTGGCGTACGCATTGCTTGAAAGTGCAGAATGCACATATAGCCAACACAATACAAATAATAGGCTACATGTAATTCAGTTACCACATAATTATGGTTTATAATGTGAGATAAGGAGACAGTGTGAGCATGTGACTTGCAAAGTTTGCGTAATATTCTTCAAAATATATTTTATTATTTATATATATTTTAAAAATATATATTTATTATTGTATTTATTGTTCTGCATTGCCTGTGTTAAACTAATACATAGCCCTGAGGTGTCTATAATAGGGTGACCTGCTAACAACCACAACTATAGAGCACAGTAGAAGTGCACAGCCCATTAGCTGACTGAGAGCTAGTAATAGCTTAAAGGGGTATGCCACTATTTTGGGGCTTAATACACTTAAAATCGTTGGCCAGGGTTTATAAAGGTGGTAAAGTGTCTTATTTTTCATGTAAGCCGTTGTCTTGCTTTAAAGTTGTTTATTTCCAGAATTCATGCTGCCCATTCACTAATGTTATCTTTTTTATGAATACTTACCAACAGCATCAAATTCTAAGTATTCATTGTGACTGGAAAAATGGCATTTTTCTTACATGAATAGGGGGATCTTCTCCATGGTCCGCCATTTTGAATTTCCAAAAATAGCCATTTTTAGCTGCAAAAAAGACTGCATTGTGACCATACTAGAAATATTTGTTTATTACGTAGTACACTTTCATGTTAAGATCTTGAAATTTGGCAATAGGCATTCCAGTTTCAATTAGCAGCATAGTTGCAGTACCTTTTTTGACCATTTCCTGCACAGTGTCCCTTTAAGACAAGTTAAAAGAGGGAGCATGTCGCTAAGCTAGTGAAAGTCAATGGATCCGTGTAGCATGCTAGCATGCTATGCTTAGCTACATACTGCCTCTTTTAACTTGTCTTAAAGCAAGACAATGCCTAACATGAAAAATAAGACACTTTACCACCTTTATAAACCCCGGGCACCGATTTTAACTGTATTAAGCCCCAAAATAGTGGCATAACCACTAAGTATAGTGGGTGACCATTGTTAAAATAAGCCCTAGCCAGCTCACATGTAGTGATATCCTCTCAAAAAGAGAGAGAGACATCCCAGTCAAACCAGCAGGTGGTCTGTCCTTGTTGAAAAAACATGTCTTTCCTTTTGCCCAAGGACGCTGTAGCATTGAGGAAAGTATGCCTTTCATAGAAGACAAGCAGCAGGCAAACACACATAGTGTGCAACCTACCTGTACACACACATGCTGGCAGATTCACCAAAAAAGCCTTCCCATGCATGCACGCTTACTAGAGATGCACCGGATCCAAGATCCGGTTCCGGATCCGGCAGGATAATAGGGTTTTTCACAGGATCCGGATCCAGTTCCAGGATCCAGGATCCGGTAGCCGAGACTTTTCAGTCAAAATAGTTTGAGCCAACGTGATAAAAATGGCCCACGTGTGTGAGTAGGCTATGTGTTTCAACCCTTTCGTAGGATCCGGTATCTGGTTCCGGATCCGACAGGATCTTAAGCAGTGGATCCGGTATCCGGCAGGATCCTAAAAATCAGGATCCGGTGCATCTCTAACGCTTACCCAGCCACGCACGTACACACACGCATACACTAATGCACTCACCACAAGACACATATAAAGGATGCATGCACAAACACAAACACATGCACGCGTGCACGCATGTACACACAGACACACACACACACACACACATACAGTATGCACATGCATGCATGCATACACTGATGCACACACCACAAGACACAAGCTATACACTATGCATGCACGAACGCACGCATGCATGTATTGTGCACAGATGCGCAGGTGCACACACACACACACACGCACACACACACACACACACACACACACACACACACACACACACACACACACACACACACACACACACACACACACACACACACACACACACACACACACAGCAATCGGCTTAGACACACAAAAACTATCATAATTATGAAAGTGATGGCTCTCCAAAGTGTAATTCAAATTATGCAAATTCTTAATTCATCACAATCATTAAAGGCAAAGCATACCAATAATACCGCAAATCAGGTCTGTGTCTTCATTTTCTGATTTTATTTCTAATCCCCCTTGCACATTCTGGCTATTGAACGTCTTGATGTGATGTGATGCTACCAATGCATTCCTTTCATGCAATTAAGTCTGTGTGTGTGTGTCTGTGTGTGTGTGTGTGTGTGTGTGTGCGCGCGCGTGAGCGTTTGTGCGTGGCTACATGAGTGTGTGTGTGGGCGTATGGGTGTATATGTGCAGGCTGGAGGGTTGTCATGGCCATCATTCAGTATTTTTCCTGTCAAGCCACATTTAGTCATTGACAGTAAGAAGTAAATTTCCTTTTTGCTGAAAAACAAAATGAAGACATATGCCACCGCTACACTGCGGCCCTCTGGATCTTACTGACAGCAGGCATTCTAAAACTCCTGTGGCACTGACAGGAAATTATTTACGCTGCATTTGTGCCCACACTCACATGTCAACTACAGTCCTACCTTACACACACCCCCTTCCCAACCCTCGCCCACACACACACACACACGCACGAACGCGCGCACACACGCACACACACACACACACACGCACATCCCTTCCTTCACCTGACTCTTGCTAATTAAAAGTTTATTTTTCTAAAATGGTTCTTAACTGACAAAAACAACAACTTTTTTTCCTGCTATTGTAACAATTTTATGTTTCCCATATCCTCCAGGAAGAAAAACAAAACAACTATGTGTGGAAAAAATCGCTGGTTTCATGCCAGTACTACTTGTCAAATTCCAAAGTTTTGCAGGAAACACGCACACACAAAGTGACTTGAGGCTCAATTAAACCAATACTTACAGGCACTATATTTGGGATGAGGGAGTTTGGTTTTATTGTGGAAAATAAAAAGAAGAAAAATGCTTGTCTATTCTCTTGGCTGTGGTCTGTCACAAACTGACAACACCAAGCGTCAGGTAAATAAAAGAAAGAAACAACCGTATAACATCCATGTCTACTGTAGCATGCAGCATAGTAGAGGCACAAGCCAAAAGGAACTACAGCACATACACTTCACATTTGCTATATCCACCTCTGAAAAGATGCCCTCTGCTAAAACGAAAGAAAACATACACAGTAAAATGTAACTGTAAATAAATTCAACACTTAGAGAGTGTCTGTTGCATAACTCTCCGCGGACTGTAGCCTATAGGGCCCCAGGCCATCTTCATCCGGCCATGCTCTCCTCCTCCCTGTCAGTGTCAGGAATCGAATCGACAACCCTCAGACTACATGCCCAACTACCTAACCGTTAAAACGTTTCAAGAAAAGTTTATCTGAAAGAACTGTATTTGAACCAACGACTGTCTGATGGCTGCCTGGACTCCTTGTGTGAATATCAACACTGGGAAGAGAGCAATCATCTCACTGTACAGTTGTAATCACTACACTGGCCAACAACAATGTTGTTAATGTTTTACCTTCAGTTAAAAGGGTTTATTCTGGAATTTTGAGTTTAATTGTTCACTGGAGTACTCATTCTTAGTTTCCAAAAAGGTAGGCACTTAGAAAAAGTGACTGGTTGGTATACTTCATTCTTGCTTGCCTAATCTTTGAGAAATTGTAAAAGCAGTGTTCACTGAAAAGGGTGCACTAAAGTGAATGGTTGCTAGGCAGAGGAAGCCTCCGCCGGTGCTTCTCTTAAAGAGCTTATTTTCACTCTGGGAGTCCAACAAAACCTGACTTGCTTTAATATGAGCTAACCTGCCATTTTTTTCGGGCCGATAATGAACACGTACATTCAGGGTTCTTCTTCAGAAAGGGTCCTCCCATTAGCAAGGTCTACCACATTGATTGAAATGCTTTTAAACTAGCACATCGGCTTTAATTTGCCAGGGAAAGGTTTTTTTTTTTTGTACCGCCGTTAGCTTTCAGCTCAAGTGTGCCTTCCTGGAAAAGGCACATATCCGAGTGCATAATATTATTTCAGGTTATTTTTTTCTCCCTTTCCTTTGAATCCTCAAAAAAGGACAGGGTCACCGCGTGCTCTCAGTCTCATTTTCTCAATGTAAACAAGTTGCGCCGCCTCTTTTGGAGGGAAATGGCTGTGGGCATTGTTGAATTGCTAAAGGTTGTGATTTGCATTGCTAAGTCATACCATTTATTACACTGAATGTCTTCAAGTGCACAATTGAAATACATCAATAGACTGTGCCACTCATTGAACCAATGAGAAACAGTATGCGTAAGTGTTAGACTGTGAGACTCACTGAACCAATGAGAAACGGTATGCATGTGTGTGTGTGTGTGTGTGTGTGTGTGTGTGTGTGTGTGTGTGTGTGTGTGTGTGTGTGTGTGTGTGTGTGTGTGTGTGTGTGTGTGTGTGTGTGTGTGTGTGTGTGCGTGTGCTTGCGTGTGTGCATGCGTGCTTGTGCATGTGTGTGCGTGCATATGCATGAACATTTTAGAGTATGCATATGTTATTAAGATGGTTATTTTGGTTGCTATGGTTGTCATGGTGCATTTGTTGCTAATGATGTTTATCTTTGTTTCCTCAACAAATCTAAATGCTTTGTTAGTCATGTAAACTCACTACGATGGTCTTTCAAGATTCCTGTTGTCATTCCCTACAGCAAGCGTAACTTAGATTTTACATTAGACACAGCATGGCATCTCTGATTATCTACCACAAATAAAAAAAACAAGATAGCAATCAGCTCTGGACAGCTAGACTAGCATGTGTAAAGAGGCAAATTAATGTTAAATGCTCACTTATTGAATACACAGTGTGCTACAGTTTGTGGGGTACAAAATGATGCAACTCATTTCCTATGTGAAAGCCCATTGGAAACTCCAACTCCCATTGCCATTGTGACACAACACTTCACATAACACTGCACATAATGAAATTGTATGTATGCCTCACCCGTGCAAGGGGGCAGCCCTCAATGGCGCAGCAGTGCGGCGAGACGGTACCATGCTCAGGGTACCTCAGTCATGGAGGAAGATGGGGGAGAGCACTGGTTGATTACTTCCCCCCAACCTGGCGGGTCGGGAGTCGAACTAGCAACCTTCGGGCTACAAGTCTGACGCCCTAACCGCTTACCCATGACTGCCCTGTGTGGTATAGTTCATAGTAGCCTGGGCAAAAGCTGACTGTTGACTCCATCATACAGTCTGGATCAAGCTAAGAGGAATCTGTTTCCATTGAGGGTGGGTGATGATCTGACCTTACTCTGCAAATTAAGTGAATTGGAGTGCCGAATCCAGATTAAAATTCAAATTGTGTTTTATTGTATTAGCATGACTTTTACAATACAGTGTTGCCAAAGCATACAAATAACAAGACAAAAGTGTGAACAGTGTTACCTTAACCAATCAGTAACAAACTGCGCCGGTGAGTTCTGCGTCACCTATGTCAACGGTTTGTTGATTAGCAGAATCGTGAGCGAACCAAGCTAGGCGGGCTGGTCCAGACGGAGGGGGCTGGTCCAGACGGAGCCAAAATCTTTGGGCGGAAGTATGTAGGATGGCATCGCCAGGCTTACTTTGTAGCATACCAATGAATGTTTTACAGTCAATGCAACCATCTCACTCACAGGCTACGTGATTGCTGAAACACAACCATATTTACAGAATTAGGGTGTATTCTGGTAGCCTGGTGAACACCCCCCCCCCCGTGTTCATGGTCTGGAGGTTCTTTCCTGTGGAGAATTTGGTCGTCCACCAGGCAGCCGACCAAGCGAACGATTGGATGAGACCTGTCCAATTGTTCCAAACCAGAACTGAGTGCAATCCTCTCGCCCCTCTAATCGCGTCAGGTCTAAGATCCTCCAGACCATGAATAGTAATGAAGAGAAATATTATGGGCGGGTCATTCCAGTCTAGTATTTTGGTACATTCTCAAGTTAATTTAGGACCTTCGTGAGTCATTCGATATTTCAAGGTGATATAGACAGAAGTGTTTCCACTTCTTCCAACCAGTGTTGCCAGATTGGGCGGGTGTCCACCCAATTGGGCTACTTGGGATAAGCGTCTGTGGGTAAAAACGTGAAAATTGGGCATTTGGCTTTTTTTTTTTGCCGTATTGGGCCCATAGAAGTCAATGTAATTTGTTGAATTCGGGCGGAATTTAGCGCATTTTGGCGGTTTTTGAGAACCTTTTGGGCGGGATTTGATCAGAAACATCTGGCAACACTGCTCCCAACCACTTCTGCAGTTTGTGGACAGAATACAGTAAGGTAGGTAACCCTCTAGCAAATTCTGACCGAAGGCCCCAAAGGAACGTGCAAAATAAAGGTGCCATGAGAAAATCTGATTTTACAGTATGTACTGTACTTCAGTACACATGATCAAGTTTATATTGACTGCTGTCTCACTGGGATGAAAGGCATTGAAAGCATCAGAGAGAGAAAACAATGTGACAGTGTACAGTTGATTTTCAGCAGAAACCTCCAGGACTGCCTAGTATCCCTTAACCCCATACAGCACGTTTAACCCATCTTAGCCTGGAGCGACATATACGCTACATTCAGGCTCTTGAGTTTTAAGTTTTTATTTAAAAGGGGAGAATGTTAGAGCTGAATGAACACATTCTAATGCAAAATGAGCGTCCTAGCGTTTAACAACAACTTATTTCATGTTTTTATGTGCTTTGGAGGCTGAAATAGTATTTAGGTTTTAATAGGCAGAGGGCATCATTTCCCAACATGGGCTTAGGCTAAAATGGGTTAAATAAATAAAACTTCACAGGAAGTTTCTTCTTTTGAAATGCAACCTCAATTTAAAACCTATGCAAATGTCCTGACATTATGGGATGCACAAGAGGAAAATGACACTTCTGATAGATCTATTAGTGCACAGGAGCCTGATCTAGTGGTTCTTCTGTACGGACATATTTGCATGCAGAATGACTGGCCTTCTGCCTCTCTCAATGACCGTAGACAGTCTATTTCCACTCAATTATAGAACAGCCGGACATAAATAACAATAATAATAATAATAATGAGAAAAAAAAGAAAAGAAAACGTTGAACAGGAGCCTTCTGTAAGGGTTGATGGTTAATGCAAAAGGGCTCATTGCTGTGGTGTAATCAGCTGTTTACCTTTTCATTTGTTTATCCAAAACAAATCTCGAGTCAAATTTTAAGTCCCGTGTGACATTCATTTGGAGTTTAATACCGGGGTATTACTGAGAGGGGTTTTTCATTCGTCTTGTGCCTTTTCCCCTGCGTTCCAAATCCGACGGTATTAGCTGAAATATCAAGAGGATTGGATTTAACGGAAGAGAGGGGAGGAGAGGGAAGAAATCATTAATATTTTGAATAGAAACATGACCTTTTGCACAACCTGTTTCTTATTCATCGAAAGCCATCAGTAGCTATCAAGCCCAATAAGGCTGTGATGGACAAAGCCCAAATCAAATAGCAACTCCGCCGAGGTGATTTAGGGGGAAAAATAGAGTCTGGGGAAAAGAACACACACCTTGACAGGCTGGATGCCAACACACACACGCACGCATGCACACACATACACACCGAAACACATACAGACACACACAAACACACCTTAGTGCGCACAAACACATTCACTCACACACCTTCACTCACTCACACGCACGCATGCATGCATGTGCATGCGCACGCACACACACACACACACACACACACACACACACACACACACACACACACACACACACACACACACACACACACACACACACACACATGTACACACACACACACACACACACACACACACACACACACACGCCACACACACACACACACACACACACACACACACACACACACACACACACACACACACACACACACACACACACACGTTCACACACACACACACACACAAAGTGTTTGTGTGAGAGAAAGGAAGGGTGAGAAATAAATGATTGCTTGTGTGCCATGAGATATAGAGATATGCCAATGTAATTGGTTTCTATGGGCACCTAACATGACCAAGTTCCGGTCTGCCTAAAGGGGCGTGCCATAATGCTCCTAGCATTGAATAGAACAGTCCTTAGGTCTGTCTAGGTCTGCCTAAAGGGGGATTAATAGAACCAGGAAACAATGGGCCAATGGAACCTCTCTCTCTCTACTCTCTCTGGTTTCACGGTATTTGGGGGACCTGGGCAAAGAGGCATATGGGGCCCTTACAAGACATCCCAATACCCCACCTCTGATTTCCAATGCACAGGTTTTCGGGGTTTTTTGTTTTCTCCTGGCTGCACGACCTTTACGCACAACTCGAACTCTTGTTGGAAGCCGCTATCGGTCAAAACATTATATTTATATATTTATATACCATATGTTTTTATCTTAATATTTTAATGTTCTTTGCCCATAATTTCTTTCTTTATTTCTTTCTTGTTTCCTTTCTTTTTGCATCTTAATTTATTCTTGTTTTTTGTGAAGCACATTGAGTTGCACCTGTGTATGAAATGCGAATAAACTTGGCATACCTTGCCATACCCATAAAAAACAGGCTGTTTTGCCTCGGGCCCAAGGCAATTGCCTAGTTTGCTTGCCTGGTTGTGACAGATGAGTACTCCAAGTGTCTCGAACAGCAGGAAATTCTGCTTATACGCACACTCCGTCCAAGCCCTGGGGTAAAAAACAATACTAATAAATAAATAAAGACATGAAATCAAATGAACATGCATTACATTACGTGGAGCATGTTAAAATGTTTTTCAAGAGTAGCGAGAGAGCTTTTTTTCCGCCATGTTATTTATTCAATTTCAGATGCAATATCTCGTGGTGGTGTAAGCACCCATTTCAATAATGGCGAAGCGGCGGTGGCAGAGGAGGGTCATCGGCACAGGGAGAGAGAGAGAGAGAGAGAGAGAGAGAGAGAGAGAGAGAGAGAGAGAGAGTAAGAGAGAGGTGAGAGAAGGAGAGAGAGAGAGAGAGAAAGAGAGAGTAAGAGAGGAGGAGAGAATGAGAGAAAAAGAGAGAAAGAGAGAGAGGGGGGGAGTGAGAGAGTGAGAGAGAGAGAGAGAATGAGAGAGAGAGAGAGAGAGAGAGAGTTAGAGAGAGGGAATGAGAGAGAGGGAGAGATATTAAAGTGGCGATGGCGAGGACTGGAATTGATTGAGGCAGAATATGCGGCTCTGATCTTCCTCCCTCCCACTTTATGGCTTTCAAGTGTTTGTTTTTTCTGTGGCACTTGATGAATACTGGAGTTTAATTTGGAAATGAAATTCAATTAAATTTATGAAGAGGAAAAAAAATACAGAGAGATTGAAAAGGAGTGCATGAGAGAGAGCGAGCAAGAGAGAGAGAGAGAGAGAGAGAGAGAGAGAGAGAGAGAGAGAGAGAGAGAGAGTCATAGTCAAATAGAAAGAAACACACTCACAGAGAGACCGACTGACTATCACATACTTTGAGTGAATGCAATATTCATCTTTTTTTATTTATTCAGAGCCTTTGTGGTGGGTGTGGAAAACTGTATGCAAATTGAAGGAAGAGAGGATCAAGGACAAACATTCACCACTCATTGCTCACATCTCATCATAGATCTACAGGTACTGGTCTACCTGCATGGGAGGTTCTAGACGGGGTCCAGGGTGGGCCAGGGTGGGCCAGGGCCCCTGTAGATTTCCTCCTGGCCCCTGTTGTGGCCGCTGTGCTGAGCAGCCAATGACTGCGACATGATGTACATTTTTGTATATATTACATATTTATAACATTTTACAAAAATGTATCTCTTTTGCCAATTTATGTGCCCCCCTGAAAAAATAATGGTCCCACCTCGGCCCTCCTGGTAATTTCGGTCTAGAACCGCCTCTGTCTACCTGCCACCCAATTCAAAGGTTTCAAATGTTTCTTGTATAAAAATGTAGAGCACAAACACGGTAGTGTAACAGCCACTTATTTTTTGCCGTGTTTTATTGACTGCACCATGGTTCTTCCTTGCAAGTTAGAGCTTGAAACACAATGGATATTAGTGCTGTCAACAATTATCGATTCGGCGATCCGAATCGATCCGGGGCATGGACGATCCAGATCCAGATCTGGCAAGTTCCAGAATCAATCCGGCAATTTTTTTAAGTTTCAATTACTTCCATGGATATTTCGGGAGCAAATGAATGTTAAATTAAATAAAAACACTTCAAAACATTGCAAGACTGATACAGACTGATACAGAAAACAGCCAATAAATTGTTGCTCAGTATCTGACTACTTGTATTTCCTCATCATGGCTGAACATTTGCTTTGCGTTCAGTAGAAATGTAATGCATTGCAATGCATTGTAGAATTGAATCGAATCGGATTGGATCATCTACTGCAGCTTTTAGTTACCATGCAGCAAGATTATGGAACCAATTCCCGAATCGTGATCGAATCGGATCGTGAGGGCAGTGCCGATCCACACCACTAATGGACATCTCATGGATATTCTCATGGTATGTATGCAATGAAGGCTATGTTATACAGTGCATACTGTATGTATACAGTTATGATCACCGGATAGAGAGGTGGCTTTGTAGCCAAGAGTTGGTCAGGTCAAACCCCAATGCCAGCAGGTGGGTGGGAGGGAGCGGTGAAAAAAAAAACAGATGCCAGTTTGGCTGCCCCCATCTACAGGTACTTGTGGTGAGGCGCTTCACTGCATAGGTGAAAAATATTTCATTGTTTCAATTTCATTGTGTGCTGTGTTACAGTTGCAATGATAGCACATTGGGTCCTCCTTTTACATCTACTGTACTGCACAATGTGCAAATGCTACAATGGGCAGGGTCAAAGGAAGGGCGATCAAACTGCATGCTTTTCATAATTCAGCTCATATAGAGAATTAGTAGCATAGCTAGTGTAAAAACCAAGCAGATATGAAGATATTAATTCACAGTATAAAGGATATCCTGATGTGCTTTGTGTGTACACTACACAATGACCAGATATTGCTATGGTAACAGTGAAACGAAATGGAACTTCTAGTGGAAGTGATTTGTCGGCTGAAGTTTCTAAAAAGTGTCTGATCAATACACAGGATGAAGATGTTTATTTATTTATTCGTTTGTGTGTGTGTTCACAAAGACAAAATATTCAATGTTATCAGATTCAATATTTGGATGAAAAGGATTAGGCTGGTTTTACCACACCACATTAATCACGCCGCAATTCGTTTTTAGTCTGGATCCTCGATGCCCTGGAGCGCTTGGGTGGGAGAAGTGAGATCAACTATGGTTTGAAATGAGGGGTGACCAATCGCTGACAGTTTGACGTTCATGACGTATGTTACTAGTATGCGCCCAAGTGCTTGTTGGCTGGCTGCTCGGAAGACGGCTAAACCCTCCCCAAAGAAGCTTAATCAGAACATTAGTGAATTACAAAGTCATTTAAAATGAATGGACTGGCCAGTCAGGCTAGAAAAGGATGTATGTGCATGTGTAGTAGCCAGGCTGTGTCCTCCTAGTGACGCAACACTTTCAGCGTTGCAACTTGTCAGGTCAAGAGCAATGTCGTCTCTCTCACTACAAACCTATGAGAGCGAGCAGCCTCACTGTCCTGTCTATGCTACCACTCATTACAAGGGACAAATTGACAAATTGGTTGATTTGGGGTATGGGTTTCAGTTTTTGGGAATCTTTCATTGCAAATGATCTAACCATCAGCATACCCATCTGAATTCATTCAGATCTCTGCTCAGATGTGAGCACATTATTGCTTTGCAGCACTTACGTGTAACTTAATGGAAATTAAGCCTTGTGTTTGTGTGTGTGTGTGTGTGTGTGTGTGTGTGTGTGTGTGTGTGTGTGTGTGTGTGTGTGTGTGTGTGTGTGTGTGTGTGTGTGTGTGTGTGTGTGTGTGTGTGTGTGTGTGTGTGTTTGAGTAAGTGAGTGAGTCAGTGAGTGAGTGAGAGTGAGTGAGCGAGCATAGAGAGAGAGATTTTGTATTGTATGTAAGTTAAATGCAGTAAAAGAGAGATATCTCTCTCTCTCTCTGTCTGTCTGTCTCTCTCTCTTTCTCTCTCTCTCCCGCTCTCTCTCTCTCTGTCTGTCTGTCTCTCTCTCTTTCTCTCTCTCTCCCGCTCTCTCTCTCTCTCTCTCTCTCTCTCTCTCTCTCTCTCTCTCTCTCTCTCTCTCGCTGTGTGTGTGAGGTGAAGGTGGATGGACTAATCTCCTATCAGTAGGGATCATGAGTGAATCGTTTAGACATTTTCCATACGGCGGCGGCGGCGGCATTATAATCGCTCTTCATCTCATAATGCCAGATCTGTATGGATTTGGGCTGAAATGTTATTAAAGTCACCACATGCGAAAAACAAATTAGACCCGCTGGTTCTGTCTGCGGTGTGTGTGTGTGTGTGTGCGTGGGGGTGGGCGTGTGTGTGTGTGTGTGTGGGGGGTGGTAGAGTGAGAAAAAAGAAAGCAGGAGCCAGCCCAATACTAATCATAATATGGTTTTGTTTTATTACTTTTATGACAGTCGATTCAGCTGCCCTCTCTCTCTCTCTCTCTCTCTCTCTCTCTCTCTCTCTCTCTCTCTCTCTCTCTCTCTCTCTCTCTCTCTCTCTCTCTCTCTCTCTCTCTCTCTCTCTCTCTCTCTCTCTCTCTCTCTATTTCCAGCTATATCTGTCTGTCTGTGTCTTCCCTCCCCATTCTCCCCTTTTTCTGAGTCTATCTCTCTCGCCCTGTCTTGCTCTATGTTTTTTGCCTCTCTCTGTCTCTCTCTGTCTCCCTCTTTCTCTCTCTCTCTCTCTCTCTCTCTCTCTCTCTCTCTCTCCCTCTCTCTCTCTCTTTCTCTCTCTCTCTCTCTCTCTCTCTCTCTCTCTCTCTCCCTCTCTCTCTCCCTCCCTGCAGACAGATACAGGTACAGGCTACATGACAGCCCATAGCACAATAGCGCACACCACGCTTGCCTGAGACTAGACGGAATGGGAGGACTTTCTCTCGCACAGCAATAATGTGAGAAAGTAACAAGGGAGAAAGTTTGACGACCACACGGCGAACACTGTAATGACTTCCGCCTGCCGCTGGTGTACCCTCCTCGCGGGCACCTCGAATTGGATCGAGATCAGGGGTAGGAAGTGCTGGAAGTAGGACTGCACGATTATGGAAAAAAATCATAATCACGATTATTTTGGTCAAAATCGTAATCACGATTATTAATCATGATTATTGATTTTTTGCAGATTTTTTTGAAAATTATAACAAGATGAAATATAACCAAGGATGAATTATATACGGGATGAGCAAAATAAATGCAAAAATTTGAATAATTATGTAAAGGCAATAGCATGAAATTTCTGGTCAGAAACACCAGCCTGTCAGTATGTTCTGGCTTCAAAGGCGTTCTCGAAGGTAGGTCACTATTGCCACGATTAAATCCCAACTGAAATCACGATTTCGATATCACGATTATATCACGATTTTCGATTATTTTCGATTAATTGTGCAGCCCTAGCTGGAAATGCAGGTATTATCGTTTCCTCAACTCATCCTGCTGCCAGGGATGGGCTGGGGGAGAAATATAGCCAGGCTGTGCCCTCCTAGTGACGCAAAACTTTCAGCGTTGCAACTAGTCAGGTCAAGAGCAATGCAAGTACTTTCTGAGTTCACGAAAATACGGGAACTCCTCCCTCTTTGTCGGTAAGCAAACAACCATAAGCAGACCAAGGGAGGCGAGTCAACCACGCCATGTGGGAAATGTTAATTGTCATGCTCTTGGTCAGACCAAGTCTCAAAGAGATTTGAATGTCGATGATAATCAGGCTAGGAAAAATAGGGCCTGGGCACTTTTTGCTTTAAAGGGGCCCCTCATCCTTAGTGGCACAAAAATGACTCACTGGTGGGCCCCGCAGCCTTGTGGGCCCCTAATTTCCAACTTTTCATTTCTGAAAATAGGGGCCCATGAGGGTGCAGGGCCGACCGGGAAATTCCCACTATGCCAGATGCCCAGTCCAGTCCTGCCTGCTGCTACCAGCTAAGTCATTCCCAACACATGCAGAGGCCTACAGTATGGTAGAGCACAGAAAATAAGTAGCACTACCATAGCGAGTTCTCAAACATCTTGGGACTTGGCTGTAACATGCAGTCTATTGTTCTTCTAATTAGTCAGTTTACACAATAGCCATGTTTGTTTTGGTGCCAACTAGATTAGACTGCATTTATCAAAGACTATATCTTACTGAATGATTTGTTTAATTTAGGTCAATAGTGTTTACCAGGATTTACCAGAGACATTTGTTCATAACGTCATAATGCAGAAAAAACATTTCATGATAAACAAGCAAAGAAATAACATACAAAATATATTTCATCATATTTCACATTTCATCCACCATATCATGATATTACAAATTATATTATTATTTACAGTTGTAGTTGGTATAGCTTCGTGACACCTCTGGTGATTGGCACAATAAGTACTGACTTGTGAGGTGCCTTTGCAATGTGTTCGTCAGTGCACACGTCTCAGAACACGATGTTCTATCTCAATGACACAAATCTCACAGTAAACAAACAACACAAACTCATAGGCAGCCTAGACATACACACTTGCAGGAAACACACACACACGCACACTCACACACACACACACGCATACACACACACACACACACACACACACACACACACACACACACACATACACATGCACACACACACACACACACACACACACACGCACGCACGCACATTCACACACACACACGCACACTCACACACACACACGCACAAACACACACACACACACACACACACGCACACACAAAAACACACACACACACACACACACACACACACACACACACACACACACACACACACACACACACACACACACACACACACACACACACACACACACACACACACACACACACACACATTTTGCTGAACCACACACATTCAGTAGCCTGCCAGAGTCATTTCCATGTTGCACAAGGCATCATTTAAATAAAGCAAAAGTAGTGGGGGGTTAATTACACACGCCCTATCTGCTCCCACCATTACACAACTGTAAATAACAGTGAAGTAGAGAGAGAGAGAGAGAGAGAGAGAGAGAGAGAGAGAGAGAGAGAGAGAGAGAGAGAGAGAGAGAGAGAGAGAGAGAGAGAGAGAGTCATAGAGGGGGAAAGGGAGAGGGATGGAGTATCGAGTAGAACGAGAGACATATATATACATATATATATATATATATATATATATATAGAGAGAGAGAGAGAGAGAGAGAGAGAGAGAGAGAGAGAGAGAGAGAGAGATGGAGTGGAAAGGGAGATGGAAAGGGAGAGGGCAAGGGAGAGGGATGAAGTATTGAGTAGAACGAGGGACTAGATGAAGAGAAAAAGGGAGGGAAGGACAGAGAGAGAGAGAGAGAGAGAGAGAGAGAGAGAGAGAGAGAGAGAGAGAGAGAGGGAGAGTAGTGGGGTTGAAGGTATAGCCCTCCAAACTGCATGTGTTTCAGGGTGAGCTAAGCCAGCACAAAATGGAGACGTGTGTGTGTGTGTGTGTGTGTTTGAGTGTGTGTGTGTCTGTCTGCATGTGTGTGTATGTGCGTGTGTGTGCATGAGCATGCGTGCGTGCCTGCGTGCGTGTGTGCGTGCGTGCAGGCACGTACTTGTGTGTGTGTGTGTGTTTGAAAAAAAGATGGAGGCTTTGTTGAGGGATGGACCATCAGCAGAAGTGGAAGCTGGTTGACACGCTGTAAAGCTAAATCATTAGCTCAGTAATTAGCTTTGGTGCTCCCCCCCTCCGACTCTCTCTGTTCAGGTAGTCAGACAGGCACATGCTCGGCCAGACGTAGGTACAATACAGTCATACACACAGATACCTGTACACATGCACACACAC
>NC_085877.1:34511977-34514477 GCF_034702125.1 Engraulis encrasicolus
ACAAAATTTTGGGCCCTCATTACATTGTATGTATCAAGTGGGGACATTTTCAGATGATTTTGGCCCGGGCTCATTTAAAACTGTCAACGGTCCTGGATGGTATCATCGAAGTGCTTATAGGGCTATTCAAATGGTGGCCCTGGGGCCAGATGCGGCCCTTAGATGGCAAAGTTCTGGTCCCCCACAGGCACCTTGAAATATGGAATCTTTTTTCGGACTTTAGAGATAAAAGTACGGATTCCGTATTCGAGCTGAAACGGGACACGGTACATTAAAATGCAGGAAATTGCAACTAAGAAAGGCAAAACTTTCTAGGGAAGGACCCCCAGATCCCCCTGCTCAATAAAGTGTCCCATATTTTTATCACTGACAATCGGCAACCATAATACATACATATAGTTCGGCCCCTTGGAGGAATTTGAAAAACTGGCCTCATTGACATTGAATTGAATACCCTTGTTCTATGGCATCAGTTTTCATGTCTGCACTTCTGACATACCAGACGTTTCTTCAGGAGGTCAGCGTGCGACTAACAATGGTATCAGGCCTACAACAACAGGAGGTCACAAGTGGGTCAGTTGTCCTGGGCACAGGGAAATGTGGGGCCCAATTACACAGTATGTATCAAGAGGAGAGATTTTCAGATGATTTTGCCCCGGGCTCAGTTAAAACTGTCAACAGTCCTGGATGGTATCTCGAGGAGGTTAATCCAGGAGGTCTGTGTGTGACTACCGGTGGTATCAGGCCTACCAACAGGGGGCGACATGCAGGTCAGTTTTCCTGGTGAGTGGGGGGACCTGTCAGATGATGTCAGTTGTCCCAGCCTCAATTAAAGCTGTCAACAGCACAGACAAATGGTATCACCAGGGCCACTGACAGCTTGGGCCAAGTCCAGAACAAAATAGCCTGAAAGATAGGCTAGGCAGGCCCTCCGACAGGCAGGGACAAAGGGGTATGTGGCCCCGGCCCAGGGAGATAGGGGGCCCAGAATTGGGTCCCCATTACATTGCATGTATTGGGTAGGAGTAATGAGTACCCAAATCTAGGGCCTCCCACCTCTATGGCCCAGGACAACTGTCCCCTTTGACCCCCCGGTGTCTTTCCATGGTATCACCAAAATGCTAAAGTACGTTACTATATTATATTATTATTAATGTGATGTCATGCTGTTGGCATCAGTGGTGCCGTGAGAGTGAGTGACACTGTGTACGGGTCAATGACATTTTTTTTAGTAGCAAATGCCCGGTGACCAGAAACGCCCGCAAGTTAATTAATTAGCAATTGGTAATTACCATACAAGCAATGAATATGCTTCTTAGATAATCCACAAAAGCAAAACAAAACAAAAAAATCCATACAATAGTGGCACCAGCAAGCGATGATAAAAACTTCATTGATGTTTACATTTGTGACCCAGGGGTCCGTATCTCGAAAGTGTCTTTGCTAACGACGGTAGCAACGTCCTTCGTAAGAGCGACTCAACTCTCTCTCGACAGCGACGCTCACCACTAAATCCAAGGGAGCGGTAAGACGGTCTTAAGACGGTTAGCAACGACAAGAATTGTGAAACGGACCCCGGGTTAGTCTGGTGTGTGTGTTATTGTTGGTGGTGGTGGTGGTTGTGTCTAGTGTGGATTGGCATGGCGTGCCCACTGGCCGGCCTCGATGTGGTCGCCAAGGCCTCACCACACCATGACCATTTTTCATTGTGCCATGGCATGGTGTGAATTGGATTTACTACCATGGAGAGGGGAAGAGGGGAAGAGGGTCAGTCGTCCTGGGCCCAGAGGGAGAGAGAGAGAGAGAGAGAGAGAGAGAGAGAGAGAGAGAGAGAGAGAGAGAGAGAGAGAGAGAGAGAGAGAGAGAGAGAGAGAGAGACCAGAGTTTGGTATTCATTAAATTGGGGTTGTGCATTGGGTTGGGGGCAAGGGCCCTCCTGTGTTGGTAGTGGGGGCCCTATTGTGACCAGGGCAGACCGTATGGAGGGCCCTTTGAGTATCTTGCCCTGGGGCCCTAGGTGCAATTGTTCCGCCAATGGTCGGGGACCCTTTCAGATTACTTCATCCTGTGCCCTGGCCAAAGCCTTCCGCGTGCCCTGACCATGGCCATAGTGTGTGTGCAAGCCCCTGGATTGGATTTACTACCATGGCCATTGCCTCACTCCAAGCCCCGCACTGTGAACAGTGGCAACTCTCGCTTGTCAGTCGGGGTGTCATGGTATGCTGTGATGTGGCATAGCATGTTCCATCGTGGGTACTGTGTGTGTGTGTGTGCGTGCGTGCGTGTGTGTGTGTGCGTGCATGCGTGCGTGTGTGTGTGTGTGTGTGTGTGTGTGTGTGTGTGTGTGTGTGTGTGTGTGCATGTCTGTGTGTGATGATCATTGCCTCACTGTGAGCCTCTGACTGTAAACAGTGGCAACCTTGGCTTGTGAATCAGAGTGGCATGGTATGCTGCGGTGTGTGTGTGTGTGTGTGTGTGTGTGTGTGTGTGTGTGTGTGTG
>NC_085877.1:34541977-34544477 GCF_034702125.1 Engraulis encrasicolus
TGTGTGTGTGTGTGTGTGTGTGTGTGTGTGTGTGTGTGTGTGTGTGTGTGTGTGTGTGTGTGTGCCTGAGTGTGTATGTGTGTGTGTGCCTGAGTGTGTATGTGTGTGTGTGTGTGTGTGTGTGTCTGCGCGCCTGTGTGTGTGTGTGTGTGTGTCTGTGTGTGTGCACGCGCGCCTGAGTGTGTGTGTGTGTGTGTGTGTGTGTGTGTGTGTGTGTGTGAGTGTGTGTGTGTGTGTGTGTGTGTGTGTGTGTGTGTGTGTGTGTGTGTGTGTGTGTGTGTGTGTGTGTGTGTGTGTGTATGTGTGTGTTATAAAGGGTTCCAGGGAGAGCCACTAAAGTGCGAGCTGAATAAGCCTGAGGGCCCCCCTGCTCTCTTCAAGGTGCGTAGCTCTCTGGGCCTTCATCATGCTGCACTGTACACCGGGATACATTACCAGGGACGGATTAACATGGCCTGGGGACCCTAGGCTTACAGGTTGCTGGGGGCCCCACCAAGAACAAAAGGTTCATGACCAATTTACCTAGACAATGTCATGAGTTTGAGCTAGGAATCAAGGGTAACATATCTACCAACTGTACTGAACACGACAAATGATTTTTTTCATGTAATATTGCGCATTATCACAATTCTGCACAATTTTTTCACTTTGGGCATTCAGGGGCCCCATGGCATGAGGGGGGGCCCTTAGGCTGCAGCCATATCTAGCCTGGGCGTTAATCCAGCCCTGTACATCACCACCACTGCACCACTGCACCAGATGAAGTCTTAATCTGCACACACAAGCTAACGTAGGCCACCATAGCCAGCCAACAATGCAAGTAGCCTACAGAGGCACTGCTGAGGGAAAATACAGGTAATGCAATGTAAGTAGTCTACATCCCTCTGTAAAATTGGTCAATATATACTAGTAGATTTTTATCCGTTTGATTTGTTTGACTCATTTCTTTAATTAGAGATGACTTTCTCAAAATAGCATATTTTACAGTATAAAAATAAAGGGAGTTAAACAATGAAAAATAATATTGGAAGCATTATTTATCCTGCCTTTAGGAAAAATTAAATAAAAAAGACTTTTCAAATTCTATCCAAAGCAACGGCAGCATCTATGGTGGAGCTCCATAGACCCCTTCACTGTGTGTAAACAGATATGACATAATTTGGCTGTGTGCGCATCGTTGGAGCAGAATCGACCATGCACCAATCACGGGAAAACGGATGGTCACGATAACTTCAGATTTGCAGAAGGCACCACAGACACAGGCAATCCTGGCGATGTCCACAGTCCAGTCAGTATGTTTAATGTCTTGAAACAACAAACATCTCCTATGCTTCTGGAACAGCGTCTTCCCTCTCGAAGTAGCATAACAAGAGTACTTTTCGGAATCTCTATTTTTATCAACGTGCACGCTTCAGGACGGCAGGTCTTCTCCCTTACGGGTGTGCACTGTCTGTTCCTGTGTGTGTGTTTTCTCAGCCTGTTTTACATATAGCCTACTCACTCCCTATTTTACCCATGCCTGCAGTTCACCTTGGGGGCCAACTCATTCTGAATGGAGTCTGCACTCCTCTGTTGGCGCCCCTAGAGTGCAGTTCCACCCGTAAGAGTGGAGTCTCTCGTAATACCCTTAAAACCTCTCTTGTGTGTTTGAATTAACAATGTGCAGGCATTCGGTGATGACGTGAATTCTGGACGGGTCAATAGGACCCCATTCATTCTGACTGGCTCTGTGCTCCCCCGTGAGCGCCGCCCTAGAGTGCAGTACCACCCGGAAAAAAGTTGCCAACTTCCTCTCTCATCCTACCATAGAAACTGTTTGGTACTTAGCTCTCTCAGCCTTCATCTGGCTACACTAGGCTACATCACCCCCAACACCATCTGCGGAAGTCTTTTTCAGCAGCACACACCAAAGACATTAAAAAAAAGTCAGAGTCGTGACAATCGGTGTTCAGGAAGTTGGTTGGTGACATGATTCCCATAGATTCAAATCATTCGAGGCAGTTGATCTTTGTTAACTACAGACACAGAATCACTAACAAGGAACGATTAAGTAAAAATTAAATACATTTACCTTTACTACACTTTCTGTGTTGTACGCCCACTCCTTGGAAACATTAGGGCTCTTTTCCACTGCCTGTTTTCTGGTAGGCCTACAAAAAAGTGCCCACACCAACTTTGATGTTGTATAACTCCTGAATGACTAAAGCTATGACTACGAAACTTGGTGACTTGGTAAAATGAAGTTGGCTACAATGTGATACCAAAAGATTAGGTTTATCATTTTTGTTGTTGCCATGGCAACGTTTTTCTGACAGGTACGCCTGACCAAAAATCACTAATCTAAGTCTCATCAGTGTAACCTCCTTATTGCATACTACTTATTATATAGTTATTCAATTACATTAGCAAAACTTAACCTAATATAATAGTGGCTTAATGAATTATCATTAATTTATGCTAATTTATGCTAATTTATGCTAATTTGATGACGTCATCACAT
>NC_085877.1:34554477-34556977 GCF_034702125.1 Engraulis encrasicolus
ATGCTAATAAAGCTTCTATGAATTGAATTGAATTGAATTGAAAGAGAGAGAGAGAGAGAGAGAGAGAGAGAGAGAGAGAGAGAGGGTGATGGAGAGAGAGAGAGAGAGAGAGAGAGAGAGAGAGGGGGGGGGGGGGGGGGGGGGCATAGAGGGTGGGTGTTTGTTTTAGGAGTGTTAAGTGTGTGTGTGTGTGTGTGTGTGTGTGTGTGTGTGTGTGTGTGTGTGTGTGTGTGTGTGTGTGTGTGTGTGTGTGTGTGTGTGTGTGTGTGTGTGTGTGTGTGTGTGTGTGTGTGTGTGTGTGTGTGTGTGCGCGTGCGTGCGGGCGGGCGTGAGAGAGTTAGAGAGAGAGAGAGAGAGAGAGAGAGAGAGAGAGAGAGAGAGAGAGAGAGAGAGAGAGAGAGAGAGAGAGAGAGAGAGAATTTGACAGAGAGAGAGAGATTGAGAGGGAGAGAAAAAAAGAGAAAGAAGCCAAACTCTAAACTTCCACCAGCTTATCTTCATTCATTTGAGATCATTCAGCTCGGTTGAGCCTCTTTTTGGGTTCGTTCTGTCCCACTCTACTCTGCTTATCCTGAGGGAGTGGAGCCTCTGTTCTGTCAACACGGGCTGCTTCCATAGTATGGAAGGGCTTGACACTGGCACCTGCTAACCGGCAAAACACTGGTAAAACTTGTGGCTGTGGCAAGTAATAATTTCAGTGTTACAAGGCAATTTGACAGGCAACTTATTCCTTGGTATGAAATATCAGAGTTTTGCCTATATTCTGTTGTTTGCCCCTTGTGTATCAATTGTTGATGTTCAAGTTCAAGAAAAGGCTCAGCTACTCAGTTTCGATTTGCTAGATTTATTTCCATGTAGAAAGTCATGCACTCATCTTCTTGCTTTAGCACCTTATCTTCTGAGGTTAGATGTATAGTATCATGATAAATCGCATATCGTATTCGTGGCTAGTGGAATAGCTGAAAAGCTAGTGAGTGAAAAAAGTAAAGTCTGTTCTGCTTATCCTGAGGGAGTGGAACCGCTGTTCTGTCGACATGGGCTGGTAACACTTTACTTTACATATCGCTAATAAGGTGGTAATTTTGTGTTAATTTCATAGTTATTTCAGGGTAATAACTGTTTGTTTTTAGTAAGTTTTAGTAGTTTAGTTAGTAACAACAGCTAAATAACCATACAGTTTCCAGTGCATTGTGGTGACACCCTGATGACTCGCAGCACGGTGACACTTTGTTGACACACACACACACACACACACACACACACACACACACACACACACACACACACACACACACACACACACACACACACACACACACACACACACACACACACACACACACACTGCACTGAAAAATATATGGTTATTTTGCTGTTGTTACTATCCTGAAATAACTATGAAATAACTATGAAATTAAAACGAAATTACAACCTTATTAGCGATCCGTAAAGTAAAGTGTTACCCATGAGCTGCTTCAATGGTATGAGCTACTGGACACAGGGGTGGGTAGGGGCCACAAACCAGCCCTTGCATTTTTGGCATAGACCAGCTCCTCTTAGCCTGGGCGAATAGCCGACTGTTGACTCTGTCAATCAGTCTGGCAAAAGCCATGAGGAATCCGTCTCCGTGGACGATGGGAGATGGTCTGATCTTACTCTATCATTTAAATTAATTGAAGTTCCAAACTCAAATTAAAACCCATATTGTGCTTTATTAGCATGTCTGTTACGTTATAGCGTTGCAAAAGCATACAAATAACAAAACGAAAGTGTGAATATAGTTACCTTAACCAATCAGTAACGGAGCTTGCAGGTGAGTTCTACGTCACCACTCTCACCATTCTCAACTGTTTGCTGATTGGCGAAACACCGAGAGAATCGAGCTCGAGGCTTTTGCTAGACGATGTGCGGAGCAAAAATCTTTGGGTGGAGTACAGAGGATGGCGTTGCGAGGCTAGCTCCTCTCACCCCCACCCCCATATTAAAATGGTGATGGGCTTAGTCCACTGTATATTAAAAAGTAAACACACCTATGGCCTGACCCATCTAAAATTGTGGGCCAGTCTCTAAGAAAAAATGTGCCAGGGATTCCCAACTTTACCATGGCAAGGCCCCCCATATAACGGTAGATTCCTCCCTTACATAGGTCGCATCACACAATTTCTGGGCACCCCCTTTAACAACTAGTCTAGGTCTGCCTCTGCCTCTACCCCACTGCTGCATTATTGTAATTCTGTTCTTAACTGATATTGTTAGGCTAATATTCGTTTTATTTTATTTTACGTTGGGTATTCATTTTAATCAATTACATACTTTTCTTGACAAACACGGCCACGGCCCCCCTCGCAGGCCTTCACGGCCCCCCAGGGGTCCCCGACCCCCACTTTGAAAACTCGACGGGTAGCTCATACCGACACAACACCGTCCCAGTGTTGTAAAAGCAGCAAACGGAACATTTTTACGTCCCAATTTATCCCCATTTGAAGTGCTTTGTTTTTTT
>NC_085877.1:34561977-34574477 GCF_034702125.1 Engraulis encrasicolus
TTACAGCAGCTAGAAATGCCTATTTCAGGAATTTCAAAATGGAGGACCATGGAGAAGATCCCCCCTTTCATGGATGAAAAGTACAACTTTCATATTAAATACTTAGAAATCGGTGGTGGTGGTGGTAAGTATTGATGGATGGGATACATGAGAGACTGTGTGTATGATTAAGGGAGCAGACCATGCAAACTAAACTAAACTTTATTTGTCTGGCCCAGGGGGCCCATGGAGTCATAAGCCGTCCCTGCGTGGCGTAGTGGAGGGTGGGGCAGGCTGTGTGATCAAGACCCAATAATGGAGGGATTTGAAAGAGCTGAAAGAGTTGGACGAGCGCTTCTATTAAAAATGTCAATCAGCGTAGAGAGGGTTCAGCCCCGATGTCAAGACGTCCAGACACACTGACTGGCACATGTCACTCATGTTGATGGAGCTGTGTTTCCAGATGACACTGTAGCCGAACTCTGATTGACTTGACTTGACTACTGGGAACGCTTTTGTGCAGTATTTTGACACACTCACACACACACACGCACACAGGCACGCACACACGTACAAACGCACGCACGCACGCACACGCGCACACACACACACACACACACACACACACACACACACACACACACACACACACACACACACACACACACACACACACACACACACACACACACACACACACACACACACACACACAGAAAATTATGAGTGCACAACCACATCCACTTTCATACAAACGCAAAAACACACACATTCAGACAATCATCACTAACTGACATAATTTGACACACACACGCACGCACACACACACACACATACACACAGACAAATAGACTCACAAACACCCATGCACACGCGCGCACGCATACACACACACACAGACACAGACACACACGCACACGCACACGCACACACACACACAGACCTTGAATCCTTACTTTTCATTTATATTTCTCATAAATGTATCCCCCCTGTCTCTCTCTCTCTCTCTCTCTCTCTCTCTCTCTCTCTCTCTCTGTCTCTCCCTCACTTTCTCACGTCACATTGAACAGTGGATCAGATGTGCACACAGAATTACATCTAAACTTCTACATTTGTGGGAGTGTGATGGTGTTTGTGTGCGTGTGTGTGTGTGTGTGTGTGTGTGTGTGTGTGTGTGTGTGTGTGTGTGTGTGTGTGTGTGTGTGTGTGTGTGTGTGTGTGTGTGTGTGTGCTTGTGTGAGAATGAGCATGAGCATGTGCATGTGTATGTGTGTACGTGTGTGTGTGCGCACTCGTGTGTGTTTGTCCGTGTGTGTGCCCACATTTGTTTGTGTGTGTGTGTGTATGCGTGCGTGCGTGCGTGCCTATTGTACGCACACATGCAAGCGTATAGGCCACTGCAGTATGTGTGTGCAATGTGTGCATTTCCGTGTGTGTTCCTCTCTCTCCCGATGGTGGAAAAGATTACATCTGGTGTACACGAGGGAGGCACTGACCCCGCCTGTGATTGACATCTGGAGAGATTAGGATATTACTGTCAGCTGAACTGCTGCAGTCAGGGACAGTGGGAGTGCTGGACTGGCCATCTGGCATAGCTGGCATTTCCCGGTGGGACCCACACCCTTTTAGGCCCCCTATTTTCAGAAATGTAAATGAAAATAGGGACCCAAAAGGGTGCAGGGCCCACCGGTGAGTCAGTTCTGCGCCACTAATTATAAGGGGCCCCTTTAAGCCAAAAGTGCCCAGGCCCTATTTCTCCCACAGACCAGGCCTGGTCAGTTGACTGCGCAGCACTTACAGCTGCTGTGGCAACCGCCATAACCTACACTCTCACTGATTCATTCATTTATTTATTTATTTGTACTTTTTCTTTTTTGCTTGCCATTCGTTCCTGTTTTTCATATCCGACTCTCACTCTCACTATTAGCTGACACTTTCCTTCCATTGGTCTGACGGTGTTCTTTGCTTTGTCATGTTGCGTGTTTCTGTACAGAAAGTTCTGTAAGTCCTGGCCTGTGGAGATTCTTATTTGGTGTATACAACTTAGAAGTTTGAAGCAATTGTTTGTCCAAGGAACTTTTGTCTAAAATGAATCCCAATTGTGTACAACTGAACTACTTTGGAAGCTCTAGCCCTGCTTTTCCCCATTCAGGACTTGTCTGTCTTTGTATTTTATTTATTTATTTATTTATTTATTTATTTATTTTTCGCAGCTACCTCTGGGCTATAAAGCATTTTTTAGACTATGGCCAATAGAAGCGAAAAAAGGAACAGGGAAGAGGTAAGATGAATATGGACCATTCATCCTTCACCAAAGGGTTTGAAATGGTGTTCTGAAACACATGCATTCACAGGGATTTCATTGCATTTCATCTGAATATGTAGTAACTTGTTGTCAGGGCAAAAATATGCAGACATTTTGAGATTGTGTTCTAAAGGTTGAGGCAGTAGTCTGAAGATCTGAGGGCTGTAGGTTTCTTATCCCAACTTTACCTCTCCCTACACCTCCATTCTTGTCTGAAGTGCCCTTGAGCAAGGCACCTAAGCCCCATATTGTTCAGGGACTGTAACCAATACCATGTCAGTCACTTTGAATACAAGTGTCTGCTAAGTGTAGTGCAATATCAGCTAAGTGTAATGTAATGAGATAAATAACTCCAGATAGGCCATATAGAGACTATGTTCCGCATACCACAAAACACAAGAAGCATGACAGATCAAATAATACAATATCCATACTATTAGATATGCATTATGTAGTGTTGTAGTGTTATAATCAATACTGAACAGAAATCTCCAACCACACATTTAGTATAATGATTTGGCAATGGCGATTTTCTATCAGTAAGCTTAACAATGTGTTGAAATCACAGGAATAACAGGGAGTATGGAATTAGCATGTTAACCTCTTAACGCAGAGCCTATGCTATAACCTTTCTTGCACCAAAATTGTAATGGCTATGTCTTAATCTGTCACTTAAGGCTCTCAATAATGTCAGAGCAATGTTGTTATGGTGTAGTTGAGTATTTTCAGCAAATACTGAATAGGCCCGCTGGTGACCCACCCCACCTGCACTAAGAGGCTCCACCTTCTTTGTGAAGAAGTCTACACCAACTTTTTTGGTGTCATGAAAAATAATATTTTCTATATCAAACTGAAATGTCTTGCAGTAAATATTTGCTCTAGCCAAAGGTCAGCATGGTGAACTAAATATACACACCTAACATTTACATTTCCTATGCTGTCTAACTTTTTGGGCTGGGATCTCCTTAAGGCAAAAGAAAAAAGTTTCTTCATCTTCAAAAAGGAGCTACAGTATGACCTGACCAATGTCAAGAAGAAGAGAAAAAGAAGAAGGGAAATAAGAAATTCACAAGATTAATGCTGTGAATGGAATTTGAAAAGAAAGGTAAAAAAAAAATCATGTCTTTTCTCCCTAGTCAAACCTAGGATATACTTTTTTGAGAAGATTCTTGTATGACTTTTCACTGCTCTCAAAAAGGTGGCCTCAGTCCAGTGGTTCGTGACACAAGGTCTGGAAAATGGTGGGTACGTGCGTGTGGTGCGGTGCGCGCAAAGGTTTTCAGTGCTCTCTCTGTGGCCCGGCTGGCATGAAAAGAAACCGGTAATCTGTCCGATTTTAATGAATCCCCACTTCCCTCCACCATCTTCTATCCAACACCAAATTGTAGAGGGCAACTCTAAAATAACATTAGGCGGGACGGGACGGCTGCACAATGGCCCTTTAGAGCGTGTATTAAATGTTAAAGGGAGAAACCTAATTGCCTCTTCGCACATTGAAGGAGTCCTTTTTCTGCTGAGTGTGTGACTTCAGGGGCGGGCGTATGGGGGTAGGGTGCAGGGGGTTAAGGGGTCCATTGTCCCGGGCCCCAAGGAGAGAGAAAGAGAGGCACAGGGTGCCCAGAATTGGGGCAACATTACCTTGGATGTATTGGATTGGTTGGCCTTTTCAGGTAACTTTTGTCCCGGGCCTAGTTGAAGCTGTCAGCGGCCCTGTAGTGTGACTTCTCGGGGGCCGACAATGTCAAGATGACCGGCCCCCTTTGGCCCAGCACAAGAATGTGGAGAAGAGAAAAGAAAAAGAAAAAGAAAAAGAAAAAGAGGCAAAATGTCAGACGCTGATTGAATTTCCTTATCTAGCGTCAATCGCCTTTTACTTTCTTTGTTTAGCTAGCCCCCGGGTACTTTTTATCTTGTTTGAAAGGAAAATATTGCCAAGCGGCTAAAGGGAATCCGAGGCACAGAGGCGAGACTCACTGGCAGGTAAAAGGCACTTTCTTCTGCCTTTCCTCAAGATTTCATACTCTCACCTACTCTCCTAATTACTCTCACTTTCTCTCCTTTTTATCATTCGCTCTCATTTTTAATTGCATGTAATTATCACACAGCATTTTTTGGATCTGCATCAAATAACGCAGTACCTCTGTAGCCACAATAATGATATGGTAAAATGAACAAACATGCAATGTTGTATTACAGTATTATAGAGCAAGGGGAGCCAATCCAAATTGCACCAACCATCCACAGAAATGGCTGTTCTCACAGCGTCACCCTTATCGAACCTTGCCCACTCACTAGCTCACTCACGCACATACTCATACACACACACGCGCACACACGCACACGCGCACGCACGCACGCACGCACGCACGCACACACACACACACGCACACACACAAGCCTCCTCTGAGTCAGTTCTTGTGGTCTGCACAAGTTGTCCCTACCCAGTGTGTGTCACACCAACATCTCTCTCACTACACACCCACACACTCACTCTCATTTCTCTCTCCCCCGCACCCAGACAGAGTACAGAGTACAGTCTCGCACTTTTATACCTCCAGAAACACACACTATTTTCTACACACAGTGTCCCCTGTTCTCATTTTCTTTCTCAATATTTTATCTCTGTCTCTCTGCCTCTTCAGGGCCGTACACACACGTCGCTGCTAGTTACTCGCTTAGCGGATGAAGTCAATAGAATGTCTACGTGTTCCAGCGAGTCTCGCCAGCGAGTCTCGCTGGCGAAGAGAGTACAAGCGATGCGATGTGGGCGGGTTCCGAGATAAACTTATTTTATCTTCGAGCGACGCGAGTTAAGCGAGTAACCAATTGGAATGCAGAATACAGATTATTGACAGTTGACGTTGCCCCTGTGGTGTTCTGACCCACAGACCTGTTAACACAGGTCTGTGTTCTGACCACCCAACTTCTGCACGCCATCACACTTTGGTTAAAAGTGTTGAGGAAAACACATCCAATACAGTGTACACCATTATATGCATGGCTGTGCACAGCACACGATCAACGTTAAACAGCGTACATTTTGTTTCGTACGGACAGTATTGGCGCGGACAGCGGGAACCATGACAACCAATAAACAAAATCACCCAGAGCGAGTGGCGAGTAGGCGAGTGAGCAAGTAGCGAGTAAATAGCAGCGACGTGTGTGTACCGCCCTCTGCCTCTCTGTATCTCTCTCTGCATTTCTCCGTCTCTTTCTGTCCGCCTGTCTGTCTGTCTGTCTGCCTGCCTGCCTGCCTCTCTGTCTGTTGCTCTCCCTCTCTCTCTCTGGCCTGTGTAGTGTAATTGGGCGGGAGTCGGCAGGAAGACGGACTACACCCTGGGGTGAGTCCAGTCCAACCCAGCAGAGGTGACACAAGCAGCACAGAGGTATACTGGATCTGCGGGACCTCAGCATGAGCGGCCTGGAGATGTAGTGTACGAACCTCACCACGGTAACCTGGAGATGTAGTGTACGAACCTCATCACGGTAGCCTGGAGATGTACTATATGGACCTCACCACGGTAACCTGGAGATGTACTGTATGGACCTCACCACGGTAGCTTGGAGATGCACGGTAGCCTGGAGATGCACGGTAACCTGGAGATGCACGGTAACCTGGAGATGTACTGTGCGGACCTCAGCACGGTAACCTGGAGATGTACTGTACGGACCTCATCACGGTAGCCTGGAGATGTACTGTACAGACCTCACCACGGTAGCCTGGAGATGTAGTGTATGGACCTCACCACGGTAACCTGGAGATGTAGTGTACGGACCTCACCACGGTAACCTGGAGATGTAGTGTATGGACCTCACCACGGTAACCTGGAGATGCACGGTAACCTGGAGATGTACTGTATGGAACTCACCACTGTAACCTGGAGATGTACTTTTTGGACTTCAGCACGAGAGCAGATGTACTGTATAGACCTCAGCACAGTTGCCTGGAGATGTACTGATTGGTTCTCAGCACGGTAAACTGGGAAAAGGAACGAAGGGGTCAGTTTTCTTTGGCCCGGGGAGAGAGGGGGCCCTCACAAGTTCTCATTGCATTGTATGTATTGAGTGGGAGAGGGGGCCCATTCATACGCCTTTGTCCCGGGCCAAGCCAAAGCTGTCAACGGCCCTACATGTAGTAGAGGTATAAATGGTGGCATGGGGATTGGGGTAGCAGGGCAGCGAACAGGGGTGGACAAACAGATCAGTTGTCCCGTGCCCAGGGCGAGGGAAGGGGATTGGTGGTGGTGACAGAATTGGGTCCTCATTACATTATATTGTATTGAGAAAGGGGGGGTCTTTAACATGACTTTGTCCCGGGCCCAGCAAACGCTATAAGAAGCCCTGGCAGTTGGCGTAGCAGCAGGGTGATGTCAGATAGAGCAGTGGTTCCCAACCTTTTTCTTAAGGGACCCATGTTTTTACTATTGTAAGCTTTGGTGACCCAACCACACAAGCGCCCGCACGAGACGGAGTCACAAAATGCCCTCTGTTTCCTGCGAAAACTAATTTTAGTTATTTTATTCCTCAATTCGTCTTTGGTCAAATATAGAATAAATGTTTAATGTAGCACTTACAATTTGTTGCTTCTATGCATTTATTAGTTAAATGCTTTGTCTTTTATTCAACATGGGCTATATATATTTAAAATGAAACTCCTTAAAATCTAGAGGGCTCCGCGACCCCCTGTGGATCTTTGGCGACCCATGAGGTGGGTCCCGACCCATAGGTTGGGAACGACTGAGATAGAGTGATTTGCTCAGGCACAGTGAGAGGCGCAGCTGGAGACACGATGCTGGCCCGCTCATGCAGAGAGACCATGCACCCCCCCCAACCCCTCGCTCCCTCCCTCCAGACCCCAAAGCACACACACGCATCCATGCACACACACACACACGCGCGCATGCTCGCACACACACACACACACACACATACTCGCACACACACACACACACACACACACACACACACACACACGGATGCCCACACACACACACACACACACACACACACACACACACACACACACACACACACACACACACATGCATGCTTGCACACACATAAACTCACCTACCACCTTGCAAACCCACCAGCAAAAAATACACCTCTATTCGTCTTACACACACCCCTGTACCACATACACACACACCCCCATGTCTTCCTCCCCACCGCCTCGAACACCTCCCCACACCTCCGCTGCCGTTTTGGCAGGTGTGTGTCAGAGCAGTTGGATGATCGTCCAGGGAAGAGCGGGCAGGGAGGGTCGATACAGTGTATTTTCCCCCCATTTCTCTCTCTCTCTCTCTCTCTCTCTCTCTCTCTCTCTCTCGCTCTCTCTCTCCACTCTCTCTCCACTCTCTCTCTCTCCGCTCTCTCTCTCCACTCTCTCTCTCTCTCTCTCTCTCCACTCTCTCTCTCTCTCTGCCTCTCTCTCTCTCTCTCTCTCTCTGACTTTCTCAATCTCTCTCTCTCTCTCTCTCTCTCTCTCTCTCTCTCTCTGCCTCTTTCTCTCTCTCTCTCTCTCTCTCTCTCTCTCTCTTTCTCTCTCTCTCCGCTGATCTGTGTGGTTAGGGGCAGAAAGCCCTGGGCCAGTGGAACCGAGCAAACCAAACGACCCACCGACCGTCTTCCCCCCGTTTCTGGGAGCGAGATGCATCTGGTGCTCTCTCTAATAGCCTCTGTGTGCTCCCTCGCTCGATCACTCTCTCTCTCTAACTCTCTCTCTCTCTCTCTCTCTTTAACTCTCTCTCTCTGTCTGTCTCTCTCTCTCTCTCTCTCTTTAACTCTCTCTCTCTGTCTGTCTCTCTCTCTCTCTCTCTAACTCTCTCTCTCTCTCTTTCTCTTTCTCTCTCTTTCTGTCTGTCTGTCTGTCTGTCTGTCTGTCTCTCTCTCTCTCTCTCTTCCTTGCTGGCCTCCCCATCCCCATCTCCACTCTCTCGCCTCACTCCGCTCCAGTCCTGCTTGACGAATGACATGCAGGAGAAAGCACTGCTCTGGGAGGAGAAAGCACACCAGCACTGCATTACCTGACAGGCACACATCTCATCACGACCACTTCTCTTCACCACCACTACAACTACCACCACCACTATCTCCAGGGCCGGATTAATGCACAGGCTAGATATGGCTGGAGCCTAGGGGCCCCCACCTGCCAGGGCCCCCCTGACTGGCCAAAAGATTGTGACAAGACACAATGTTGAAAAATTCATCTGTGATGTTGAGTAGAGTTGGTAGACCTGTTATCGTTAATTCCTAGTTAGCAATTATGACACTGTCTATGTAAATGTATAAGGAAATTTGCCCTCTGGGGGGGGCCCAAAGCAACCTGTAGCCTTGGGGCCCCAGCCAGGCCACCTTAATCCAGCCCTGCCCACCACCACCACCACCACTACCACCACTACCACCGCCACCACTACAACTACCACCACCACCACTATCTCCAGGACTGGGACAGTCGCAGGTACAAATTGCCTCACTGGTAGTCAAGCCAAGTGCTGTTCCCTCCAAGATGTGTCCAGGTCAAAATGGTAGCCGGGGGTAACAGCGCTCTCTTAATCTTGCCTCTTCTTCACTGTCGATTATGGTGTATCTGCTCTGACTAACTCCTACTAGTTTGCAGATTTCTTGATAGGCTACTTACTATGAGAATTAAAAAAACGGTTTAAAATCTATTGTCAGTCTGATTTGCTTCTTCAATGGCCGGATTGAAAAATTCTCTGTAAATGCTATTTTTTGTTATTCTTCAGCGCACACTGATCTGGTAGGACTAGCTCACCAGTACTGCATTACCTGCATAACAGGTACGCTTCTCATCACGACCACTTTCATTCAAACGGCTACCATCAGCAACACTTCTGTAAATGCCATGTTTTTTTGCTATTCTTCAGTGCTTCTCATCAAGACCACTTCCCTTCACCACAACTACAACGACCACCACCACTACTACAACTACCCACCACCACTACTACAACTACCCACCACCACCACCACTACTACGACTACCACCACCACTACTACAACTACCTCCACCACCACTACTACAACTACCACCACCACTACTACACCTACCACCACCACAACTACAACTACCAGCACCACCACAACTACAACTACCACCACCACAACTACAACTACCACCACCACCACTACTACAACTACCACCTCCACAACTACAACTACCACCACCACCACAACTACAACGACCACTACCACTACTACAACTACCCACCACCACTACTACAACTACCCACCACTACTGCAACTACCACCAACACCACTACAACTACCACCACCACCACCACAACTACCACCACCAGCACTACAACTACCACCACCAGCACTACAACTACCACCACCACTTTTACAACTACCACCACCACTACTGCAACTACCACCACCACTACTACAACTACCACCACCACTACTACAACTACCACCACCACTACTATAACTACCACCACAACTACTATTACTACCACCACCACCACTACTACAACTACCACCACCACTATTACAACTACCCACCACCACTACTACAACTACCCACCACTACTGCAACTACCACCAACACCACTACTACTACCACTACCACTACTACAACTACCACTACCACTACTACAACTACCACTACCACTACTACTACCACTACTACAACTACTACCACTACCACTACTCCAACTACCACTACTACTACTACTACTACTACTACCACAACTACAACGACCACTACCACTACTACAACTACCCACCACCACTACTACAACTACCCACCACCACCATCCTCAGCAGTGTAGCTGACAGCGTTGGCAGTAATCTGACAGAGGCCCTTCACCCAATACATACAGTACAATGAAATGAGGACCCCATTTGGGCCCCTTCTCTCCTTGGGCCTGGGACAACTGACCCCTTTGTATTTCACTGTCCGCTTCCTTGCCCATCAGCGGCTCCACCACCATCCCCACTAGCAAGACATTAACTCTCCAGGACCGGGACAGTCGCAGACTACCACTACCACCACCACCACTACCACCACCACCACTATCTCCAGGACTGGGACAGTCGCAGGCACAAATTGCCTCACTGGTAGTCGAGTGCTGTTCCCTCCAGGATGTGTCCAGGTCAAAATGGTAGTCGGGGGTAACAGCACTCTTAATCCTTTGCCTCCTCTTCACTGTTGGTTATGGTGTATTTGTTCTGACTAACTCCTACTAGTTTGAACATTTCTTACAAAGCAATAGGCTACTTCCTATACTATAAGATTTTTTTTTTTTTGCTTTTTATTTTTAAATCCACTGTGAGCCTGATTTCCTGCTTCAGAGGACAGATGACGAATTTCTCTGTAAAGGCTATTTTTTTATTATTATTATTCCGTGAACAAGGCCCTGGGCCAGTCCTCTCAGGCTAATCGAGTGCGATCCCCTCCAGGCTGGGCCCAGGTCAAAATATTAGCTTGGAGTAACAGCGCCCATAATCTTTTGCCCCTATTCGAGTGGTGGCTATGATGCATCTGGCCAAGGTCATACTAGTTTCCAGACCTACCACCGATTATTTCAGCAATACACACAGCACTTCAAACAAACCTATTTAAAAATCCATTATGAGACTGATTTGCTTCTTCAAATGGCTGAATTAAAATTTTCACTGTAAATGCCCATTTTCTCTGCTTTTTTCTTTTTCTCTAATTCTTCAGCCCGTGATGAGGTACTCTTCAGTAAGACGGCAAGGAGACTACTGAGATTCCACAATTACAAATCCCCGGGGCTACTCTCAAAGACTAATAATGATTTTTAATCCTCGACGCCCATTGTCAACCGAGCTAATTTCACACCAGGACGGGTGGGGAGGGGGAAAAAAGAAAAAAAAGATTATGACGTGTGACATTCTGATGATGTTCAAAATCTCAATTATCTGTTTCTGAATGAGTCATTGCACAGAACACTTAGCCTCCTTTTGGCTTCCTCTTTGGGAATAAATGTTCATTAACATGGGCAGGCAAGTCTATCAATGTCATGTAAGAGATGAAAACTTATGAGTGTATAGACTAGAGGGACAGGAAAGGGTTATGAAATTACAGTACAATGTCAGGGAAGAGATGAAGACTTATGAGTGTAAACCAGAGGGAAAGGGATATGAAATTACAGTACTGTACTGCAGTGGTTCTTAACCTTTTTTCTTAAAGCATCCCCTTACCTCTGTCCAAGAAAAGCAGCGCACCCCCAACCCAAACGTCTGCACACATATATGCACAAAAAGTTATTTAAGTGAATAATTACAATGAATCTTGCTTAAAACATTTACCGATACCTTAATGACTTTACATGGGGACCAAAACATGTTTTCATTTGGTTTAATTTGGCCTCATTATAATGTTTGCTAGCAGAATTTTGGTCTCAACCTCAACACAAACAAAATTCCGTGCACCCCCTGGAATCTCTGGCGCACCCCCAGGGGGTGCCCGCACCCCAGGTTAAGAACCACTGCTGTACTGTACAAGGGTGTGTGTAAAGGATGTGGGACGAAAAAAAGTGATGGGGGGCTACTGTGGTAATACACCATACTGCCCTACAATTTCAGAACGCAGTATAATTTTAAATGGCAAACTGAGAAAAAAGGCTTTAAAGTTTCCTTTCTGGCCACGCAACTGTGTTGGAGGTAAAGTGGTGATGACACTTCCATATAATACTTTTTTATTGTGAAAATTTATGCACACACGAAAAAAGCAAAAAAAACAACGTTCTCATTACTTTTTAGCTGAAAAATCATTATACTGCGTTCTGTTGTGGTATTACTGTCTACACCAAAACCACGGTGTCAATGGAGAAGTGCAGTATAGTGAAAGTGAAAGCCCATTGGGAAACTCCAACTCCCATTGTCATTGTGACACAGCACTCCACAGCACACAAGTGAACACTGCACACTGCACACTGCACACAACGAAATTGCATTTATGCCTCACCCGTGCAAGGGGGCAGCCCTCAGTGGCGCCCCATGGGGAGCAGTGCGGTGGGACGGTACCATGCTCAGGGTACCTCAGTCATGGAGGAGGATGGGGGAGAGCACTGGTTGATTACTCCCCCCACCAACCTGGCGGGTCGGGAGTCGAACCGGCAACCTCTGGGATGCAAGTCTGACGCCCTAACCGCTCACCCATGACACTATAATGCGCATTATACTGCGTTCTTGGCTAGTACGACGTAACCTCCTAAAACCAAAAAGC
>NC_085877.1:34579477-34584477 GCF_034702125.1 Engraulis encrasicolus
AAGAACACAAACATACAACATTTACATACTCCCATAATAAACCAAAACATATATAAACAAGTGAAGAATACAAATCCATACATAATGTCTGTACAAAACTAGAAATCAACCAAATAAAAAAATAATTACCATCTACACAAAATTGACTATAAGGCTAAAAATATCATAACATCACAAAATATATTTCACAAGAAACCTTTGTGGAAAAACCAAAAATGTATGACCACACAACACTCGATTCAAACAAAAAAGACAAGAAATAAAAATAATCATCAAGAATAAAAAAAATTGCCACAAGGTTCAGGTTTGCATACGCCCCTACGGCCTATTCCCATCAACCTTCTGATATAGGTACTATACAGTGCACCACCATTAATTACGTCCTCTGTTTTCTCTCACTCCCAGACAATATAAAGTAGGCCCTATAAGATGCCATCCGTGCTTAACCACCCTATAAGGGGGGGTGAAGAAAAGGAGGAAAAAGGAAACTTATAAAAAAAGCCTAATAACTAAATAATAAATACTAACTATTAGACATTTGACAGTGTCAGTAGACCTAAATCTAAACAATAAGTGAAAACATAATTTTCAATTCTTGAAAAAGCCAGATACACTATTTGGTTTTGCTAATTGCAAATTAGCTCCAGGACCCAGACTTTGTACGCCCACCTTGTAAGACCTGTAGGCCTACATTTTTACAATAATAATTTTACGAAAGCTACAACATTTTTGGGGGAAAGCTTTAAGTTGGCTTAGCAGTTGATTTTGGTGCTCTTCTGTATTCTGTTGCAAATGCCAGGGCGTTCACAGGGATGGAGGGGGCCACAGTGTATCCTACTTTTGAAGAAAATGTCCTAGTTCACCAACTGTGAATCACACCATAGCATGTTAGGGGAAACGATTTACATTTAACAATAAAACCAACCTAGGTAACAGCTCCGCCTCACTGCCGCTTTTGTGCTGATAATCAAACACTCCACAGACAAAAGAAAGTAGGGCAAGGGGGCGGTTGCTGCAAACTTGACCCGTGCATTCAGGACAGTATCGAGTAAACCAACGAAACCACGTCTGAGACTCATTGTTGTTCGTTGATAGTATTCTCAAACACGTCAGCTACGGTTGTGCAAGGTGTTTCAAGAAGGCAATTTGTGAGTGCGGAGCACTCCGAGAGAACCATCCCATCAATCGTCCTGTTCCACGTTGATCTCGACTCGCCACCGCGCACTTCAAAAGAAACCAGCTGCACTTGCTAACAGGCTCCACAACAACTCACGCATTGCGTAGTCATCATCATAATAAATTTGGAAAGGGAGTCATGTCCGTACGCTAAAAACAATCTGCTTCCAAATAACACACACACGGTCTATTCATGTCCACCACCGCACAACCAATCTTTCAATGTCAACACCTTACAAACGGGACACAAAAGGCACCACGAAAAACTTGAGCATGTTCATGTAAAAGGCTACCCCAGCATAAGAATTAGATGAATCTTACCTAAAGCAGTCTCACAAGTAGGCTTGTTTTTTCATGCAAGCTATTCCTTTAAAAGCCCGGGTGGTTGGACAGAGAAGACATTGTGTTCCCAGTGCAACTTACTTGAAGCTGCTACCCTCTGATGTTGAATATTTCCCACAATGCAGCATTGCAAACGGCTCAGCGTCGGGCACTGGAACCGTCGTTCTGGCTACTTCTCCATTTTTTAAAATAATAAAGAAAAAAGCCAAAGACTGCCATGTTTTCCTTTCCATACGGCTAGAGATTGAAACAAGCCTTGCTGCTAGTTGTTGCGAGCATAGCTGCCTTAGGGCAGAAAATTGCTACTACCTGAATTGTACACAATTTTTCATTTTGGCGCTTGATTGGCTCCACAACTCCCGCCACAGAGTAAAGGCTCTGCTTTTAGTCCCATTGACAAGCTATTGACAAACTTAAATACGCATGCGCAAACGTTTACATGGACAGCATTGAAGCAGGGTAGGCAAGGAAAAGCGAGCCTTACCGGGCTGCCTGGCGGGCATTCGAAAGCTCCTGCTTTAGCCTGTTCGGCCTACCAGCCGGACTGCGCTTTGCCACGGCAACCTGCCAAGCCTGAGCGCTTTGCTTCGGGCATTTACTTAGGTTTTGATCGTTGTCCTGTGTATACTGTACTTTAAACTGCTCATAATTTATGCGGAATCAATGTTATTGTTGTTAGCCTATGGTAACTTGAAAGAATATTTTTTAAAACACGTGTTAGTTTTTATTTTTAAGAAATTTATCCCAGGGTAGGCACTGCCTACCCTGCCTACCCTGACCGCACGTCTCTGGAGTATACAGTACATGTGTAAGAGAAGGAGGGAGAGAGAGAGAAGGAGAGAGTGTGAGGGACACAGAGACACACATGAGAGAGCGGGGTTGGTCAAAATTGGTCTGGCCGTGCGTGGATCAATTTTTACATCACTGGCCCATCTCTCGTTCTGGCGGTGGAGTGATGTTAACACCCACAGACACGAGCGTCTCTTTGTAGAAGTTGCATTCGGCAGGGCTGACGTAACATACCAGCACTGCTTCATCAGACATCAAACTATTCACACAAAGCACTGTGAACCATAACCTACGTATAACTCTGATCACAGTATAAAAAGCAAGATGGCTGACCACTAAATGATCTCCTTTGCTAATGTCAGGATTAAAGGATAGTTCCGGCGTAAAATGAAAGTTTCACCATCGATTTCCCATGCCCCAAAATGTATCTAATGATGAGCCATTCCGGGAAATGCCGCGCCGTTATGGAGTTAGCTTATTTTAAGCTTTTTGGCGAATAACGCAGCCAATGCATCACGGCGGGGCCAATTTGTAAATATTATTCTCAGATGTTTTCCCGTTATAAACAACCTCAAAAACGCTACACACTTCATCACAAAGGTCTCGTCAATCAAACCGAGGCACAGAGAAGATAATCGGACCACACAGTCTTTCACTGGCCAGTGTTTTCAGAGGTGTCTCACTGTTGCAACTCTCTAGTCTGACCCGGATGCAGGCTACACCATCAGGTGGATAGGTAGGCTAAACATGGTCCGCGGTTCTTACACCGGCTGTGGCCGTAAAATGAAAAGCCATTAAGGTTTCATCCTACGTTAAAATCCCACAGAGAGGATCAGAAGTCAAAGTTCATGCTGGCCTGCATATTACTTTTGGTGAAATGCAGCTTTGATGGCATTCCTGCAGCCCCAAATCATATCAATCCTACAACCATTCTTGATTTTACGAATGTGACACTTGCAATTCCTTTTACAAATCACTTTTTGCCACCACACTGACACCATTCAAAACAAAGAAACATGGTTCTAGCAATCCATACCCTTACTCTGTTTGTCTTAGGAGAGCAAGAGAGCAAACTAAAGCAAATAACTTCCTATACCCAAACAGTCTGTCCACTTTTTTGCAATGGTTAAATGGCCAAAAGGAAACAGCAGTCAAAGAAGAAGAAAAAAAAAACTGAAAAAAAGCAGAGGTACTTTCTCCAGTAAGTGGTTCAAAAAGTCAGCGGTGTAATTTTTACAAATGAGCTGCAGATCCGTCCACCAGACGAGGAAAAAAAAGGAAAGGAGAAAAAAAGAGGCAAAACTCCAACGAAGGCTGTCTCCTAATTAGAAGACCATTGAGAGCAGAGCAGCATCGGACAAATTATGCATCCGACGCGAAATGTCAAGATAAGCAATTATGAGATATAAATGGCCAATTCAGAGTCCTGTTTTTGCACAGGTAATGGAGAGGAGGGTGGCCATCCGGAGCAGTGCACGGCAGTGCAGAGCTGAGCTGAGCAGTTACAGTCTGGACTGTCAGGCTCTCTTCTGATATGAGCCATTATCGCCTCACCCATATTCAGAATCCTTATGTCCGTCCGTATGTCGAAGGCCCTTACTGTTACTATACGACGTCAGTGGTCCTGATGTCTTTGTCAGAACCGAGGTGGCCGTAGTAAAAGTATAGTTACATTCATGTTGTAAGTACAGTACGAAGCGCTTACGCCACATATTCCATTGAACCTAATGAGGTAGCTAGACGTAGTTTAGTTGTTACTGAAAAAACCTGAAAACCTGAAAAAGAAAGGCCCCAAATTTGATACAATCATCGCAGAATCAGGAAAATCACTCTAAAGCAACAGTAGACCAGTTACTCAGTTAAATTATTTGTTTTGGAAAGAAACTGTGGCAGGTTCTGTTCTGTACTTCTATGTTCACTTTGTCCATCTCAGTGTTGGAGCATCATTAGGACTTGAATATTGCTGGGCTGTGCTGTCTTCTACACAGTGAAAAATACAGTGTTAATTCAACACTTACAGAGTATTCTGGGACTAAATGCACTAGATGTTGAATCGACTCTCTAAATGTTGAATAAACGCTGTATTTTTGACTGTGCATTTGTAGGCAGTCATATGTCCTTACTGTAACATCATTAGGACTTGAGCTTAGCCCTGCTGACTAGTAAGAAAGTGAAAACCCACCTGAAACTCCCACTGTCATTGTGACACAGCCCTCCACTTCACACAAGTGCTCACTGCACACTGCACACAACAAAATTGCATTTTATGCCTCACCCGTGCAAGGGAGCAGTGCGCCGGGACGGAACAATGTTTAGGGTACCTCAGTCATGGAGGAGGATGGGGGAGAGCACTGGTTAATCACTCCCCCCACCAACCTGGTGGGTCGGGAGTTGAGCCGCCAACCTTTTGCCTACAAGTCTGACGCCTTAACCGCTTACCCATGACTGCCCATAACTAGTACTGACTACTCCGATCAGAGGTCCGTATTGTTACATTTCCGCTGGAATCATCAGGAATTGCCCCTGCCTGTGCCTCGCTAAGCTGGCAAGTAGGCAACTTACAAAGTACTACTACTCCCATATTTTGCGGACCCTATAGACTTGAGTATAGCTGGGCTTGCTATTACGGAACTTAATATGTACTATCTGGGCTGTAGTGGCGTCTACTTACTACTTACTGGGAGAAGCAGTCT
>NC_085877.1:34599477-34636977 GCF_034702125.1 Engraulis encrasicolus
GCCCAATTCTATTGATTTCTATGACAAAAATTGAGCGGGTTTTTCTGCTAAATGCTATTTTTACCCGCACATGGCCATCCTAAGCAGCCCAATTGGGAAACAGCCCAATCTGGCAACACTGCCCGCACCCTCTGAAAATAGTGGCCCATGCACGAGGGTGCAGTGCCCATCAGTGAGTCTGTTCTGCGCCACTATTTAAATGTCTGTATGAGCACTGTCTATGTCCATACTGTCTTATGTCCATGTATGAGTACTGTCTATGTCTATACTGTCTATGTCCTTACCTGGATTAGTCTATGTCTGCATGGGAAAGCAAGAAACATCATTTCAAATTCTTTGTATGACCAGTGCATGTAAAGAAATTGACAATAAAACCAACTTGACTTGACTTGACTACTTATGAGGGGCCCTATTTCTCCCCCAGTGCAGCCCTGTGGGTGGGCGACTTCCTGCTAGTCGCATGGAATAAGACAGTAGGGCAGATGGGACGGCTCATTGCACACAGGACCACTGGCAGCTTTGACTGGGCCCGGTACAAGACCATCTGGAAGGGGACCCCTCGCAATACATAGGTACAACAATGAGGGCCCACTTTTGGACCCCCCCACCTGCTCTTGCTGGGCCCTAGAAAACTGGCCTGTTTGCCTGTCGGCTTGCCTGATTACACATAAGGCAGAACTCTACTCCCCTTCACTATACTACAATTGAGCTTCTGTCTGTCCTGCTATGACGTCAGGAAGTGCAGACCGCCAGTCAAGTCACAGAGCATTATGTAACAGAAGAGTATTTCAGGCTATTTATACACTGTTCATGATTCACTCACAGGGCCTGATTAAGATGTTATAGAGTCCCTAGGCTATAGGTTGATTTAGGCTCCCTCAATAGAATTCGGTAGGCAACGTCTTAAGTCAGAGCAAGGAATGAATATTAACAAGATTAAGGAATATAAGGAATGAATATTAACAAGATTAAAAACTCAAAGTCAAACCTCAACAATTCCGCATCTTATCACAATTCTAGAATTACCGTAATACATATAGGCCTACATATAATACATATGTATACTATAATGCTACATAATATGTACGGGCATTTAATACTGTTATGTTGTGTTATGTTATGTTATGTTATGTTATGTTATGTTATGTTATGTTATGTTATGTTATGTTATGTTATGTTATGTTATGTTAATGTTATGTTATGTTAATGTTATTTTATTATATGTTAATGTTAATGATGTGTTTTCTCCTGTAACTTCCAAATTAGACTCGTTTCAAGTCAAGTCAAGTCAAGTAGGTTTTATTGTCAATTTCTTTACATGCACTGGTCATACAAAGAATTTGAAATTACATTTCTTGCTTTCCCATACAGACATAGACTAATCTAGGTAAGGACATAGACAGTATAGACATAGACAGTACTTATACATGGACTTAAGACAGTATGGACATAGACAGTGCTCATACAGACATTTAAAGTGCAAGACTGGACAACAGAAGACTTGTAGAGGACATACATTAAGAGGTATTTGTTGTGCTTTTGTGCTTTTCCTAAAAAAAGTCCTTTATAGCGTTCTGACATGGTAATAGTAGTAGCATTTTGAAGAAAATAAATATTAAAAAAGGTCTGTCAAGTACACCAGCAGCAGTGTGTGTGTGTGTGTGTGTGTGTGTGTGTGTGTGTGTGTGTGTGTGTGTGTGTGTGTGTGTGTGTATGTGTGTGTATGTGTTTAGTGCAGGTAGAAGGTGCGGTGTGCGTCTTGTGTGTGTGTTCGTGTGTCTGTGTGTGTGTGTGTGTGTGTGTGTGTGTGTGTGTGTGTGTGTGTGTGTGTGTGTGTGTGTGTGTGTGTGTGTGTGTGTGTGTGTGTGTGTGTGTGTGTGTGTGTGTGTGTGTGTCAGTGTGTGTATGTTTGGGTTTAGTGCAGAAAGTGCAGTGTGCTTGTGTGTGTGTGTGTGTGTGTGTGTGTGTGTGTGTGTGTATGTGTGTGTGTGTCTGTGTGTGTGTGTGTGTGTGTGTGTGTGTGTGTGTGTGTGTGTGTGTGTGTGTTGTGTGTGTGTGTGTGTGTGTGTGTGTGTGTGTGTGTGTGTGTGTGTGTGTGTGTGTGCATGTTTTGAGTTAGTGCAGGTTGAAAGTTCAGTCACAAGTATAGTAGTGCAGGTGGAATGTTCAGTCGCAGATATGGTGGTGGGGGATGGGGGGGGGGTTGTCAGTGGCCTTGCTGGCTAGAGGCTGACAGTGGAGGGAGAGTGGGTTGAGTGTTCAGCATCTTGATCGCTTGGTGCATTGTGCTGCTCGCCAGCCTGGTGGTACGGGAACGGAGGCGCCTGTACCTCTTTCCAGAGGGCAGGAGGCTGAACAGTTTGTGTGCAGGGTGGCTTGTGTCTTTGATGATCATCAGTGCTTTCCGGGTGAGGCGTGTGGTGTAAATGTCCTGCAGGGAGGGGAGTGGTACTCCAATGATCTTCTTCGCTGTGTTTCCATAAAGAATGATGACTTACTATTTGAAAATTGTTAAAATATTTCCAATCTTCTATTCATGTCTTCAACACAAAAGTAGGCCTATAACAGAATACAAATGAACGCTTTTTGGAATGTGTTTCCTGGCTTATTCAGTGGCATAGTGCCATGTATTTGTAAGTAGCTAAGATGAAATATTTGTCACAAATTAGCATGGATTCTCTCTTATTCTGTCGCATTACATTCTCTCATTCTCTCTCTCTCTCTCTCTCTCTCTCTCTCTCTCTCTCTCTCTCTCTCTCTGAGAAAGGAATTGTGATACACCAAACGTGATCAGGGCCCAAATGATGTATTGCTAGTAGGACTACTGCTTGCGAGCAAGCGCCAAGGCTGTCTGTCTGAAGTCGCATGTGCTCTCCGGATTGTGCCTTGAGGGAGAGGAAGCTAAAGCGTACCGAATATATCAAGCGCTTAAGGGCAGTGTGTGAAGATGGTCACACAGTCAGTCTGGAGTGGCTTTTCAGTGAGTCTATCCTCATAATGGGAAAAAAATATATATATGAGGAAAAAATACTATTTTGCCCTCTCTTTTTCTTCCTTATAGCAAAAGCCTCAATGTAACATCATGTTAGCCTACCTTACAAGAAATGAAAAACAGACTCATCTCTTGAATGATATATTGGGTGACAGGGACTGCAACAGCTGAATGGGGGTTGAAAAAAAAACCTTTCACCCAACAGATACGACAGGGTGCACCCTTTCAATAGAGAGGTTAACAACAAGAACACGGAATGGTATGGTAGGTAGTAGTACGTATATGGCTTATGTCTGACTACTTGAAATGGGGGCAAGTGTTTCACAGAGCTAACTGACATTATCTCCTTATACCGCCGGGTTTTGAAGGTCAGGTTAAATCATGAAAACCATTGAAAAACACCTCAGGGATCCCTCCCGACAGCAAGTATCCGTGCCATGCTGCCTGACCTAGTGTTTCTATCAGCCTTCTAGATTTCCATTACATTTGAATGCTGTATGTATAGGAGGTCATTTTGTTTTGATCATACTATACAAACATTGCTGCTCCCAAGACCAGTGGTAACACGAGACAAATCTCAGTGTTGAGAAAAATGACAGTAATACTTTAGAATAGGGTTCACATGTTAGCTATACTAATACATTCCTAGTTACCCAGTGTATTAGTGACTTTTTGTCAATTTTATTTGTGTTAAGGTGCTACTGGGTCCTTGCTATAATAATATCAATAATAAAGGCCTTACTGTCACTAAATGACTTCGGCCCTAAACATATTGTACATATGGCCAGAGCAATATCATCCCAATAAATGAAGAGTTCAGATGCAAAACCCCCTAAGTGCCATTTCAGAAAATAATCTTAATTCATTTTTATTTAATACAAAACTATCAAAATTGGATTTTTTAAAATTTATTTATGTAATATAACTATTTATATGTATTATCAAGTACATGAATGTAAACCAAACCAACAACGGGGTTCTCTAAAAATATAGAAGTGCAGGTCTGCAGAAATGGAGTTAGGGGGTTTTGCATCTGAACTCTTCAGATGTCTTAGGTCTTTAGAGTCTTCTCAAATGGTTGTGCCTACAGTAGGATCTAATCCAGGCAGGGTGAAATGGCATTTAGTCATTATGCTGCCAAATGCTGGAACCAGCTTCCTGTCCAAATTAGAACTCCCCCAACAGTATCATGTTTTTAAAAGAAATTAACCAGCTTCATTTTCATCCGCGTTTGGTGATGATTACTTAGTTGTCTACAGTATTATCTATATATAACACTTTCTATGATATATGTTTCTTCTCTCTTCTCTTTACTCTATGCTATTTAAATAATATTGATTGATTGATTGATTGATTGATTGATTGATTAGCAATGAACTAGAAATGTATTAATGCCCACCTCACAAAGGATATATTTTCATTGACACATGCCTTAAAATTCACTAATACAGACTTCTGACTTAAATGTGAACCAGCCCAGCAAATCCACACATTACCATTGAGCAATGTCTCCCCTGACTGAGTTATATTTGAATATGCTTTAAAGATGGAGTCGGTTTCAATGGCAACCCCCCCCCCCAAAAAAAAAAAAAACCCCAGCTGTTTGCAGCGTCTTGGAGAGGAGAGAGGGCACCTAGAGAATTGGAAAAGAGGAGAGGAGGAAGGAGAAAAGATGAGCTTAATGCTGCCTAGGTGACTAATTGTAACAGAGCGTGATGAATGACCCGGGATGCTCAGCGTCAGCGAGGAAGAAGATATGGAAATGACTCCTCCTGCTCCCCCCCTCTCTCACTCTCACCAGGGGAGGCCTATAGCTGTAGCCTACCTTGTAGTCGTGGTGGTACTGTACGGTTGGTACCCCACAGGGTGATGTGCAGTGCAGTGCAGGTACAGTAGGTGATTAATTCCATCACGCTTCACACACTAGTCACGACGACACCTGTGAATTTAGCACAGCAAAGAGAATGTAGCAAGGGATGAGGTACATGCATATCCAGGGCCGGATTAAGATGGCCAGGGGACCCTAGGCTACAGGTTGTGGTGGGGCCCCCTTGAAAGTGAATTTCGCAACAGATTTATAAAGACAATGTCATAATTCCAAACTAGGGATTAAGGATAACATGTCTACCAACTCTGCTCAACACGACAGAGTATTTTTTTCATTATTGTATCTTATCATAATTCTGCAATTTTTCACTTTTCACCAATCAGGGCCCCCCTGGTAGGTGGGGCCCCCTAGGCTGCAGCCATATCTAGCCTGTGCATTAATCCGGTCCTGGGTACATCCCCTACTGTAGTCTTCGCAGGGGAAATGATACCTATTGCCCCCCTCTTACAAGGGGAGGCCTAACTGTAGCTGTTCCGCAAGGTACCCCATTGGGTGACATGACGTGTAGTGTTGGCACATGATTAATTCAATCATGCTTCACCTAGCGGTCTCGCCACCTGTGAATTTCGTACAGCGCAATGGCACTAAGCTTTCAGGTTTTTTTTTTCAGATTGATGTTCTCACAGAAAATGAGCCAAGGCCAGTGAATCTCAATGTGAAAGCATAATAATGATAATAATAATATGAATTATAAATAATACTTCATATTACATGCATTTCTCAAGCAAAAAATCCTGAAAACAGTTCCCACAGACCCGAACACCTTACAAGGGTTAAACCATTGAGTCCCTACACCTGCAAATTTAGCACACCACAAATATACAGTAGCATGTGGGACACACACACACACACACACACACACACACACACACACACACACATACTGGTATAGGTGGCATACGGGGACAGTTTGGAAAATTCTTCGCCAATTGGAGTCTCTACTGGCTTATGGGGACACCCCTTTCCCGAGGTGCTAGAGCTATAAAAAATATACCAAAAATCATGAAAAAAAATAACGAATCCAAATCTGACTTTAAAACTGCAAGTTTCCTCATTTCTAAATAAATCATGAAATATAGACTTTTTGCAGGTATATGGGGACATAGGTCACCACACATGCTTGTGAGGACGTAACAAGGGGCGTAACAATACTACACGGGGCCCTAGGGAAAACAGATAGGGCCCCCCCCATACAAGTTGTCTTCAGACAGGATTGTGAGGACACTGACGCGACCCCCATCAGAGGCGTAACAATAGTTCACGGGGCCCCAGGACAAAACACTGACAGGGCCCCCATACAGGTTGTCTTCAGACAGGATTGTGAGGACACTGTAGAAACTCCACCAGGAGGCGTAACAAAAGTACACCAGGCCCCAGGGCAAAACACTGATAGGACCCCCATACAGGTTGTCTTCAGACAGGATTATGAGGACACTGATGGGGCTCCCAATACAGCCTGCCAAAGTCATATGGGTAAGGAGGGATAGGTTTGTGAAGGACACTGGAGATGGCATTCGGGGGAAATCACTTCCTCTCATCACAAATATTTATTATTTGTCATGGAGTAAGCTAAAGGGGAGGCAATACTGACCAGAGGCTTTATGTCCTTATTTGGGCAAGGAGCCAACACAGAGGCTTCATTTGGCCTCATCTATGAGCCTATATAATCTCCATCCAGATTCTCATGGAGCGCGGGTAGTTAGAAGGACAGAATTGTTTCTCTGTGGTCCACGATAGTACTCTGGTCAGGAACGCCTCCACTCTGTAAATTGCATCTGTTTGTATCAGTGTTGCAGACAGCGGAATACAGATGGTAAAGATGCTACTTTCTCACATAGGTTGTTGTGTAAGTTTGATTATTTCCATTTTCCACTACAAGTCCTACATGTCTATGAAGACTCCATATCAATTAGGCCTGATGAATATACTAGATGGGTAAAACATAAGTAGGGCCTCTCTATACGGCATTCTCCACAGATAAAATAGTCTTAAAGTGATACTGTACCATTTTTGGAAATAAGCTCATATTACACCTCCCCTTAAGTTAAATGATTGAGTGTTACCTTTATCCTTTACTTTCAACCATTCTCTTTATGGCAGTGCAAATTTTACCTCCAAGCAAGCAGTTAACATTGAGTCCTATGAGACGAGTTGGCGGCTAGCTTGGGGGTAAAATTTGCACTGCCATACTGTGAGTGAACCCTGACTCCAGCCTGTTCTTGGTGAGACCTTGAAAAAAGTGCCATTTCTTACACTGACGAAATCTCTGACCCAAAGTTGTTGTTTCCACTCTCAATGTCCATGTAACTATGAAAAAATCCACCTGACAAAATCTTGAAATGAAAGTTGAAGTTTAATGTTAACATTTCCATAACTTGGTGACACATCTTTCGCCCAGTAACACAACACACATGGCCAGCAAGTAAAAAAAACCTGTTAGCACAGCTAACATACAGTGAGATTGTCATGGGGGTTATTCTGACTGTTGAAAGGGTGGTAGCTCCTTTAAAGGGACACTCCACCCATTTGCATTAGGCATTCCATTGCTAGACACCCAGTCATACTTTTGAATGGTCGTGCAACACTCTCCCAATTCCCCCTGAGGCAGGAGAAATCCGTATTCACCTATCACTTCCTACTACAATGATTTAAAAATCGTCATTTGGCATCATCGTAGGAGGAAGTGTAACGGTAGGGACACATACACGCGAATTTGCGAATTTTGCCATTCATTCCTATGAGAGAGGCGAAGGCAAGCGATGACAAGCGTCAGCAAGCGAACAGGAGCGAAGCGAAGCGAAATTATTCAAGAAAGTTTAATGTTATGTAAATGAGGAGCGAATTCGCCTGTCACGGCCCAATCAAATCAACAACATAACTGTTCCATTCCATTTGATTCGCCGCGACGACCTGATGACGGTTGGATTTCGCCTCTCTTCGCTTCGCGTGCTTCGCCTCCTATGTATCCCTACCGTAAGAGAGGTGGATTTCTGTTGAGACCACAAGCCTTTTTCCCACCCTTTCAACCCCGTCCATAGGGGGTTGGACCTAATGCACAAACAGACCTATCACAGATCAGTGTGCCAGTGCTTTTGAAATCACTGGCATTGAGGCTCCAGTAAGTCACTGGCAGAGCTGCCTGGGTGTGGCCTGTTGAACTTGAAAAATGTAATTTCATGCCTTTTCTCGGCCAAGAAGGCACCAACTTAGAAATGTATGCTACTATTCTATTACATATATGACCCACTTTCAATACATATTCATGTCTCCATCGGTGGAATGCCCCTTTAAAGGCCAACTTCCGATTAAACACAATTTTACTCACTCCTTTTGAAGATCGGACGGTCAGCCCAAGTTAAACTCATTCGCAAGGCTCTCATAGCGGTGCGTCACCTCGCCTGGCTGTGTTTCCCAATTTACATCAATAATGCAGAGAAACGAGCGAATCACCAAAGCCTTTCTGTGTTTCGTCACGTCGAAAGAAGGCGTTGGCCACAAAGGTTTATGTCGACCCATTTTTCTAAAAACATGTCGAGTATTTTTTTTCTGCTTGTTTTCAATACAAGCAACGTCTGGTGGCCCGAAATCTAGCTTAGCTTAGCTATCAGCTGGTTGCTACTCTCAGGTACACACACAGCACAAAGCCTCATCCATAGAGCAAGTCCACTGTGGTTGCTCCGTGCCTGCAGCTCGCCTAGGGGTCGCTGTCGAAAGAGCACAGCCCTGAATGGAGCATGCACGCCTCCGTTGGCGCCCCTATAGTGCAGTACCACCCGGGGAAGTGGCGACTCTGTTTCCCATTACATTCGCTCCAAGAACAGGAGGACTGAGCCAATCAGAGACGCATTTCTACGAGAGCTGGAAGAGTGAGCCAATCAGAGACGCATTTCCACGAGAAACACGGAACACCCTCTCGTTTCTCCACAAGCCACCTTGCTGGCTTTCAAAAACGGCTTGAAACAAAGCAACCAGAACGTTTTTTAAAACAGGACCAACGCGAAACACATTCAATAACAATGGGGAACACAGCAATATTAATCAAATGACGTTGAGAGGCCATTGACAGTTTGACTTTAACAGTCTACAAAATGCATTTATCACACTGAATGTTTTGCAAATATGGCAGAGTTAAAGAATTTATCCGGAGTTGTAACAAGTTTGCCTCATTTTTGCATGTTTGGGATGAAATTAGCGGTGGGCATACAGTAGATTAATTTTTTAAATCCAGATTTATCTCACTGTAATCATGAAATTAATCTAGATTAATCTATATCAAAATGGCTCATTCAGAATAGGCACGCAGGCGAAATAATGCCGAAAAAAACCTTGGGGTTTCTTAAGACAGATCGCGCATTAGACCAAAGCTCATCTTTTTTTTCCAAAATGCATCTCATCTTCAAAAAAAGGTCACGTTGATACTTGGTTATAAAGCATATGCACAAGCACAAGCATGAAGCATAAGATAGGCCTACTGAAATTTGAAAATGAACAGCGCTGTAAGTTGTAGAGGCAAATACAGATAAATCTATCAAACATTACATTTATACAAAATTATTTATTATTTAAATATTTCTCATTACTATTTAAACAAAATTACCTCAACGATTCAGCATTTCTAATGGAGAGAGAGAGAGAATCTGCCACTGACTGTAAAAAAAACTGGCTATCTAGAACCTACAGCACTGGCATACGGCGATTTGGGCAAAACCGGCCAGGTGTTCTCAGAGTTAGAATGCCAGAGGAGTGTGCCAGAGGAGTTACAGCTCCACATTTGCTGAATACGGGGACTTAGAGAGTAGGGAGCAAAATGATATTTACAGGATGTCATAAATACATCGGAAGGTACTGAAAACAGTCTACATGTAGGGATACTTGTGTTGCCACCTAAAACATATTGGCTTTCAGTTCAGTTAGTCTGCGTGCAACGCCTGGTCTGTAAAGACATTGAAGCGTAATTGACATGTAGAAGAGTGGAACATGGCTTTGACTACATTAAATGGCATCTACACACCAAGAGCTTTCAAAATGTATAGTTTTAGGTACCTAGATGTAGGGATACTTGAGTTGCCACCTAAAACATATTGGCTTTCAGTTCAGTTAGTCTGCGTTCAACACCTGGTCCGTAAAGACATTGACGCGTAATTGACATGTAGAAGGGTGGAACATGGCTTTACCTACATTAAATGGCATCTACACACCAAGAGCTTTCAGAAAATGTATAGTTTTAGGGACCTAGATGTAGGGATACTTGAGTTGCCACCTAAAACATATTGGCTTTGAGTTCAGTTAGTCTGCATGCGACGCCTGGTCCGTAACGATATCGGCGAGTAATTGACATGTAGAAGGGTGGAACAAGGCTTTGCCTACATTAAATGGCATCTACACACCACAAGCTTTCAGCAAATGTATAGTTTTAGGTACCTACATGTAGGGATACTTGAGTTGCCACCTAAAACATATTGGCTTTGAGGTCAGTTAGTCTGTGTGCGACGCCTGGTTAGTAAAGACATTGACGTGTAATTGAGATGTAGAAGGGTGGAACATGGCTTTGCCTACATTAAAAGGCATCTACACACCACAAGCTTTCAGCAAATGTATAGTTTTAGGTACCTACATGTAGGGATACTTGAGTTGCCACCTAAAACATATTGGCTTTCAGTTCAGTTAGTCTGCCTGCAACGACTGATTCGTAAAGACATTGACGTGTAATTAAGATGTAGAAGGGTGGAACATGGCTTTGCCTAAATGAAATGGCATCTACACACCACAAGCTTTCAGAAAATGTATAGTTGTAGGGACCTAGATGTAGGGATACTTGAGTTGCCACCTAAAACATATTGGCTTTCAGTTCAGTTAGTCTGCGTGCAACGCCTGGTAGGTAAAGACATTGACGTGTAATTGAGATGTAGAAGGGTGGAACATGGCTTTGACTACATTAAATGGCATCTACACACCACAAGCTTTCAGAAAATGTATAATTTTAGGTACCTAGATGTTGGAACACTTGAGTTCCCACCTAAAACATATTGGCTTACAATTCAGTTAGTCTGCGTGCAACGCCTGGTACGTAAAGACATTGACGTGTAATTGAGATGTAAAAGGCTGGGACATGGCTTTCCATACATTAAATGGCATCTACAAACCAAGAGCTTTCAGAAAATGTATAGTTTTAGGTACCTAGATGTAAAGATACTTGAGTTGCCACCTAAAACATATTGGCTTTGAGTTCAGTTAGTCTGCGTGCAACGCCTGGTCTGTAAAGACATTGACGCGTAATTGACATGTAGAAGGGTGGAACATGGCTTTGCCTACATTGAATTGCATCTACACACCACAAACTGGTGTAAAAAAAAACATTGAAGCGTAATTGACATGTAGAAGAGTGGAACATGGCTTTGACTACATTAAATGGCATCTACACACCAAGAGCTTTCAAAATGTATAGTTTTAGGTACCTAGATGTAGGGATACTTGAGTTGCCACCTAAAACATATTGGCTTTCAGTTCAGTTAGTCTGCGTTCAACACCTGGTCCGTAAAGACATTGACGCGTAATTGACATGTAGAAGGGTGGAACATGGCTTTACCTACATTAAATGGCATCTACACACCAAGAGCTTTCAGAAAATGTATAGTTTTAGGGACCTAGATGTAGGGATACTTGAGTTGCCACCTAAAACATATTGGCTTTGAGTTCAGTTAGTCTGAGTGCAACGCCTGGTCTGTAAAGACATTGACGCGTAATTGACATGTAGAACGGTGGAACATGGCTTTGCCTACATTGAATTGCATCTACACACCACAAACTTTCAGAAAATGTACAGTTTTAGGTACCTAGATGGTGGAACACTTGAGTTCCCACCTAAAACATATTGGCTTTCAGTTCAGTTAGTCTGCGTGCAACGCCTGGTACGTAAAGACATTGACGTGTAATTGAGATGTAAAAGGGTGGGACATGGCTTTCCGTACATTAAAAGGCATCTACACACCGAGAGCTTTCAGAAAATGTATAGTTGTAGGTACCTAGATGTAGGGATACTTGAGTTTCCACCTAAAACATATTGGCTTTGAGGTCAGTTAGTCTGCGTGCGACGCCTGGTAAGGTATGACATTGACATGTAATTGACATGTAGAAGGGTGGACCATGGCTTTGGCTACATTAAATGGCATCTACACATCAGGAGCTTTCAGAAAATGTGTAGTTTTAGGTACCTATATGTAGGGATACTTGTGTTGCCACCTAAAACATATTGGCTTTGAGTTCAGTTAGTCTGCGTGCAACGCCTGGTCTGTAAAGACATTGACGCGTAATTGACATGTAGAAGGGTGGGACATGGCTTTCCATACATTAAATGGCATCTACAAACCAATAGCTTTCAGAAAATGTATAGTTTTAGGTACCTGGATGTAGGGATACATGAGTTGCCACCTAAAACATATTGGCTTTGAGATCAGTTAGTCTGCAAGCGACGCCTGGTCCGTAAAGATATCGACGAGTCATTGACATGTAGAAGGGTGGAACATGGCTTTCACTACATTAAATGACATCTACACACCAAGAGCTTTCAGAAAATGTATAGTTTTAGGTACCTAGATGTTGGAACACTTGAGTTGCCACCTAAAACATATTGGCTTTCAGTTCAGTTAGTCTGCGTGCAACGCCTGGTACGTTAAGACATTGACGTGTAATTGAGATGTAAAAGGGTGGGACATGGCTTTCCATACATTAAATGGCATCTACACACCAAGAGCTTTCAGAAAATGTATAGTTTTAGGTACCTAGATGTAAGGATACTTGAGTTGCCACCTAAAACATATTGGCTTTGAGTTCAGTTAGTCTGCGTGCATGGCCTGGTCTGTAAAGACATTGACACGTAATTGACATTTAGAAGGGTGGAACATGGCTTTCCATACATTAAATGGCATCTACAAACCAAGAGCTTTCAGAAAATGTATAGTTTTAGGTACCTAGATGTTGGAACACTTGAGTTGCCACCTAAAACATATTGGCTTTGAGGTCAGTTAGTCTGCGTGCGACGCCTAGTAAGGTATGACATTGACACGTAATTGACATGTAGAAGGGTGGACCATGGCTTTGACTACATTAAATGGCATCTACACATCAGGAGCTTTCAGAAAATGTATAGTTTTAGGTATGTATATGTAGGGATACATGAGTTGCCACCTAAAACATATTGGCTTTCAGTTCAGTTAGTCTGCATGCGACGCCTGGTCCGTAACGATATCGGCGAGTAATTGACATGTAGAAGGGTGGAACAAGGCTTTGCCTACATTAAATGGCATCTACACACCACAAGCTTTCAGAAAATGTATGGTTTTAGGTACCTACATGTAGGGATACTTGTGTTGCCACCTAAAACTTATTGGCTTTGAGGTCAGTTAGTCTGCGTGCGACGCCTGGTTAGTAAAGACATTGACGCGTAATTGAGATGTAGAAGGGTGGAACATGGCTTTGCCTACATTAAATGGCATCTACACACCACAAGCTTTCACAAAATGTATAGTTGTAGGGACCTAGATGTAGGGATACTTGAGTTGCCACCTAAAACATATTGGCTTTGAGTTCAGTTAGTCTGCGTGCAACGCCTGGTCTCTAAAGACATTGACGCGTAATTGAAAAAATATAGTTTTAGGTACCTATATGTAGGGATACATGAGTTGCCACCTAAAACATATTGGCTTTCAGTTCAGTTAGTCTGCATGCGACGCCTGGTCCGTAACGATATCGGCGAGTAATTGACATGTAGAAGGGTGGAACAAGGCTTTGCCTACATTAAATGGCATCTACACACCACAAGCTTTCAGCAAATGTATAGTTTTAGGTACCTACATGTAGGGATACTTGAGTTGCCACCTAAAACATATTGGCTTTGAGGTCAGTTAGTCTGTGTGCGACGCCTGGTTAGTAAAGACATTGACGTGTAATTGAGATGTAGAAGGGTGGAACATGGCTTTGCCTACATTAAAAGGCATCTACACACCACAAGCTTTCAGCAAATGTATAGTTTTAGGTACCTACATGTAGGGATACTTGAGTTGCCACCTAAAACATATTGGCTTTCAGTTCAGTTAGTCTGCCTGCAACGACTGATTCGTAAAGACATTGACGTGTAATTGAGATGTAGAAGGGTGGAACATGGCTTTGCCTAAATGAAATGGCATCTACACACCACAAGCTTTCAGAAAATGTATAGTTGTAGGGACCTAGATGTAGGGATACTTGAGTTGCCACCTAAAACATATTGGCTTTCAGTTCAGTTAGTCTGCGTGCAACGCCTGGTAGGTAAAGACATTGACGTGTAATTGAGATGTAGAAGGGTGGAACATGGCTTTGACTACATTAAATGGCATCTACACACCACAAGCTTTCAGAAAATGTATAATTTTAGGTACCTAGATGTTGGAACACTTGAGTTCCCACCTAAAACATATTGGCTTACAATTCAGTTAGTCTGCGTGCAACGCCTGGTACGTAAAGACATTGACGTGTAATTGAGATGTAAAAGGCTGGGACATGGCTTTCCATACATTAAATGGCATCTACAAACCAAGAGCTTTCAGAAAATGTATAGTTTTAGGTACCTAGATGTAAAGATACTTGAGTTGCCACCTAAAACATATTGGCTTTGAGGTCAGTTAGTCTGTGTGAGACGCCTGGTTAGTAAAGACATTGATGCGTAATTGACATGTAGAAGGGTGGAACATGGCTTTGCCTACATTAAATGGAATCTACACACCACAAGCTTTCAGAAAATGTATAGTTTTAGGTACCTAGATGTTGGAATACTTGAGTTGCCACCTAAAACATATTGGCTTTCAGTTCAGTTAGTCTGCGTGCAACGCCTGGTAGGTAAAGACATTGACGTGCAATTGAGATGTAAAAGGGTGGAACATGGCTTTGCCTACATTAAATGGCATCTACACACCACAAGCTTTCAGAAAATGTATAGTTTTAGGTACCTAGATGTTGGAACACTTGAGTTGCCACCTAAAACATATTGGCTTTGAGGTCAGTTAGTCTGCGTGCGACGCCTGGTAAGGTATGACATTGACACGTAATTGACATGTAGAAGGGTGGAACATGGCTTTGCCTACATTAAATGGCATCTACACATCAGGAGCTTTCAGAAAATGTATAGTTTTAGGTACCTACATGTAGGGATACTTGTGTTGCCACCTAAAACATATTGGCTTTCAGTTCAGTTAGTCTGCGTGCAACGCCTGGTACGTAAAGACATTGACGTGTAATTGAGATGTAGAAGGGTGGGACATGGCTTTCCATACATTAAATGGCATCTACAAACCAAGAGCTTTCAGAAAATGTATAGTTTTAGGTACCTAGATGTAAAGATACTTGAGTTGCCACCTAAAACATATTGGCTTTGAGTTCAGTTAGTCTGCGTGCAACGCCTGGTCTGTTAAGACATTGACGCGTAATTGACATGTAGAAGGGTGGAACATGGCTTTCCATACATTAAATGGCATCTACAAACCAAGAGCTTTCAGAAAGTGTATAGTTTTAGGTACCTACATGTAGGGATACTTGAGTTGCCACCTAAAACATATTGGCTTTGAGGTCAGTTAGTCTGTGTGCGACGCCTGGTTAGTAAAGACATTGATGCGTAATTGACATGTAGAAGGGTGGAACATGGCTTTGCCTACATTAAATGGCATCTACACACCACAAGCTTTCAGAAAATGTATAGTTTTAGGTACCTAGATGTTGGAATACTTGAGTTGCCACCTAAAACATATTGGCTTTCAGTTCAGTTAGTCTGCGTGCAACGCCTGGTAGGTAAAGACATTGACGTGTAATTGAGATGTAGAAGGGTGGAACATGGCTTTGACTACATTAAATGGCATCTACACACCACAAGCTTTCAGAAAATGTATGGTTTTAGGTACCTACATGTAGGGATACTTGTGTTAACACCTAAAATTTATTGGCTTTGAGGTCAGTTAGTCTGCGTGCGACGCCTGGTTGGTAAAGACATTGACGCATAATTGACATGTAGAAGGGTGGAACATGGCTTTGGCTATATTAAATGGCATCTAAACACCACAAGCTTTCAGAAAATGTATAGTTCTAGGTACCTAGATGTTGGAATACTTGAGTTGCCACCTAAAACATATTGGCTTTGAGGTCAGTTAGTCTGCAAGCAACGCCTGGTAAGGTATGACATTGACACGTAATTGACATGTAGAAGGGTGGAACATGGCTTTGCCTACATTAAATGGCATCTACACACCACAAGCTTTCAGAAAATGTATAGTTTTAGGTACCTAGATGTTGGAATACTTGAGTTGCCACCTAAAACATATTGGCTTTGAGGTCAGTTAGTCTGCGTGCGACGCCTGGTAAGGTATGACATTGACACGTAATTGACATGTAGAAGGGTGGAACATGGCTTTGCCTACATTAAATGGCATCTACACACCACAAGCTTTCAGAAAATGTATAGTTTTAGGTACCTAGATGTTGGAACACTTGAGTTGCCACCTAAAACACATTGGCTTTGAGGTCAGTTAGTCTGCGTGCGACGCCTGGTAAGGTATGACATTGACACGTAATTGACATGTAGAAGGGTGGAACATGGCTTTGCCTACATTAAATGGCATCTACACATCAGGAGCTTTCAGAAAATGTATAGTTTTAGGTACCTACATGTAGGGATACTTGTGTTGCCACCTAAAACATATTGGCTTTCAGTTCAGTTAGTCTGCGTGCAACGCCTGGTACGTAAAGACATTGACGTGTAATTGAGATGTAGAAGGGTGGAACATGGCTTTGACTACATTAAATGGAATCTACACACCAAGAGCTTTCAGAAAATGTATAGTTTTAGGTACCTAGATGTAAGGATACTTGAGTTTCCACCTAAAACATATTGGCTTTGAGGTCAGTTAGTCTGCGTTCGACGTCTGGTTAGGTATGACATTGACGCGTAATTGACATGTAGAGGGGTTAACATGGCTTTGCCTACATTAAAGGGAATCTATACACCAAGAGCTTTCAGAAAATGTATAGTTTTAGGTACCTACATGTAGGGATACTTGAGTTGCCACCTAAAACATATTGGCTTTGAGTTCAGTTAGTCTGCGTGCAACGCCTGGTCTCTAAAGACATTGACACGTAATTGACATGTAGAAGGGTGGAACATGGCTTTGCCTACATTAAATGGCATCTACACACCACAAGCTTTCAGAAAATGTATAGTTTTAGGTACCTGGATGTTGGAACACTTGAGTTGCCACCTAAAACATATTGGCTTTGAGGTCAGTTAGTCTGCAAGCAACGCCTGGTAAGGTATGACATTGACACGTAATTGACATGTAGAAGGGTGGACCATGGCTTTGACTACATTAAATGGCATCTACATATCAGGAGCTTTCAGAAAATGTATAGTTTTAGGTACCTACATGTAGGGATACTTGTGTTGCCACCTAAAACATATTGGCTTTGAGGTCAGTTAGTCCGCGTGCAACGCCTGGTCTGTAAAGACATTGACGCGCAATTGACATGTAGAAGGGTGGAACATGGCTTTGCCTATATTAAATGGCATCTACACACCACAAGCTTTCAGAAAATGTATAGTTTTAGGTACCTAGAAGTAGGGATACTTGAGTTGCCACCTAAAACATATTGGCTTTGAGGTCAGTTAGTCTGCGTGCGACGCCTGGTAAGGTATGACATTGACACGTAATTGACATGTAGAAGGGTGGAACATGGCTTTGCCTACATTAAATGGCATCTACACACCACAAGCTTTCAGAAAATGTATAGTTTTAGGTACCTAGATGTTGGAACACTTGAGTTGCCACCTAAAACACATTGGCTTTGAGGTCAGTTAGTCTGCGTGCGACGCCTGGTAAGGTATGACATTGACACGTAATTGACATGTAGAAGGGTGGAACATGGCTTTGCCTACATTAAATGGCATCTACACATCAGGAGCTTTCAGAAAATGTATAGTTTTAGGTACCTACATGTAGGGATACTTGTGTTGCCACCTAAAACATATTGGCTTTCAGTTCAGTTAGTCTGCGTGCAACGCCTGGTACGTAAAGACATTGACGTGTAATTGAGATGTAGAAGGGTGGAACATGGCTTTGACTACATTAAATGGAATCTACACACCAAGAGCTTTCAGAAAATGTATAGTTTTAGGTACCTAGATGTAAGGATACTTGAGTTTCCACCTAAAACATATTGGCTTTGAGGTCAGTTAGTCTGCGTTCGACGTCTGGTTAGGTATGACATTGACGCGTAATTGACATGTAGAGGGGTTAACATGGCTTTGCCTACATTAAAGGGAATCTATACACCAAGAGCTTTCAGAAAATGTATAGTTTTAGGTACCTACATGTAGGGATACTTGAGTTGCCACCTAAAACATATTGGCTTTGAGTTCAGTTAGTCTGCGTGCAACGCCTGGTCTCTAAAGACATTGACACGTAATTGACATGTAGAAGGGTGGAACATGGCTTTGCCTACATTAAATGGCATCTACACACCACAAGCTTTCAGAAAATGTATAGTTTTAGGTACCTGGATGTTGGAACACTTGAGTTGCCACCTAAAACATATTGGCTTTGAGGTCAGTTAGTCTGCAAGCAACGCCTGGTAAGGTATGACATTGACACGTAATTGACATGTAGAAGGGTGGACCATGGCTTTGACTACATTAAATGGCATCTACATATCAGGAGCTTTCAGAAAATGTATAGTTTTAGGTACCTACATGTAGGGATACTTGTGTTGCCACCTAAAACATATTGGCTTTGAGGTCAGTTAGTCCGCGTGCAACGCCTGGTCTGTAAAGACATTGACGCGCAATTGACATGTAGAAGGGTGGAACATGGCTTTGCCTATATTAAATGGCATCTACACACCACAAGCTTTCAGAAAATGTATAGTTTTAGGTACCTAGAAGTAGGGATACTTGAGTTGCCACCTAAAACATATTGGCTTTGAGGTCAGTTAGTCTGCGTGCGACGCCTGGTAAGGTATGACATTGACACGTAATTGACATGTAGAAGGGTGGAACATGGCTTTGCCTACATTAAATGGCATCTACACACCACAAGCTTTCAGAAAATGTATAGTTTTAGGTACCTAGATGTTGGAACACTTGAGTTGCCACCTAAAACACATTGGCTTTGAGGTCAGTTAGTCTGCGTGCGACGCCTGGTAAGGTATGACATTGACACGTAATTGACATGTAGAAGGGTGGAACATGGCTTTGCCTACATTAAATGGCATCTACACATCAGGAGCTTTCAGAAAATGTATAGTTTTAGGTACCTACATGTAGGGATACTTGTGTTGCCACCTAAAACATATTGGCTTTCAGTTCAGTTAGTCTGCGTGCAACGCCTGGTACGTAAAGACATTGACGTGTAATTGAGATGTAGAAGGGTGGAACATGGCTTTGACTACATTAAATGGAATCTACACACCAAGAGCTTTCAGAAAATGTATAGTTTTAGGTACCTAGATGTAAGGATACTTGAGTTTCCACCTAAAACATATTGGCTTTGAGGTCAGTTAGTCTGCGTTCGACGTCTGGTTAGGTATGACATTGACGCGTAATTGACATGTAGAGGGGTTAACATGGCTTTGCCTACATTAAAGGGAATCTATACACCAAGAGCTTTCAGAAAATGTATAGTTTTAGGTACCTACATGTAGGGATACTTGAGTTGCCACCTAAAACATATTGGCTTTGAGTTCAGTTAGTCTGCGTGCAACGCCTGGTCTCTAAAGACATTGACACGTAATTGACATGTAGAAGGGTGGAACATGGCTTTGCCTACATTAAATGGCATCTACACACCACAAGCTTTCAGAAAATGTATAGTTTTAGGTACCTGGATGTTGGAACACTTGAGTTGCCACCTAAAACATATTGGCTTTGAGGTCAGTTAGTCTGCAAGCAACGCCTGGTAAGGTATGACAATGACACGTAATTGACATGTAGAAGGGTGGACCATGGCTTTGACTACATTAAATGGCATCTACATATCAGGAGCTTTCAGAAAATGTATAGTTTTAGGTACCTACATGTAGGGATACTTGTGTTGCCACCTAAAACATATTGGCTTTGAGGTCAGTTAGTCCGCGTGCAACGCCTGGTCTGTAAAGACATTGACGCGCAATTGACATGTAGAAGGGTGGAACATGGCTTTGCCTATATTAAATGGCATCTACACACCACAAGCTTTCAGAAAATGTATAGTTTTAGGTACCTAGAAGTAGGGATACTTGAGTTGCCACCTAAAACATATTGGCTTTCAGTTCAGTTAGTCTGCGTGCAACGCCTGGTACGTAAAGACATTGACGTGTAATTGAGATGTAGAAGGGTGGAACATGGCTTTGACTACATTAAATGGAATCTACACACCAAGAGCTTTCAGAAAATGTATAGTTTTAGGTACCTAGATGTAAGGATACTTGAGTTTCCACCTAAAACATATTGGCTTTGAGGTCAGTTAGTCTGCGTTCGACGTCTGGTTAGGTATGACATTGACGCGTAATTGACATGTAGAGGGGTTAACATGGCTTTGCCTACATTAAAGGGAATCTATACACCAAGAGCTTTCAGAAAATGTATAGTTTTAGGTACCTACATGTAGGGATACTTGAGTTGCCACCTAAAACATATTGGCTTTGAGGTCAGTTAGTCTGCGTGCAACACCTGGTTAGGTATGACATTGACGTGTAATTGAGATGTAGAAGGGTGGAACATGGCTTTGCCTACATTAAATGGCATCGAAACACCACAAGCCTTCAGAAAATGTATAGTTGTAGGGACCTAGATGTAGGGATACTTGAGTTGCCACCTAAAACATATTGGCTTTGAGTTCAGTTAGTCTGCGTGCAACGCCTGGTCTCTAAAGACATTGACGCGTAATTGACATGTAGAAGGGTGGAACATGGCTTTGCCTACATTAAATGGCATCTACACACCACAAGCTTTCAGAAAATGTATAGTTTTAGGTACCTGGATGTTGGAACACTTGAGTTGCCACCTAAAACATATTGACTTTGAGGTCAGTTAGTCTGCAAGCGACGCCTGGTAAGGTATGACATTGACACGTAATTGACATGTAGAATGGTGGACCATGGCTTTGACTACATTAAATGGCATCTACATATCAGGAGCCTTCAGAAAATGTATAGTTTTAGGTACCTACATGTAGGGATACTTGTGTTGCCACCTAAAACATATTGGCTTTGAGGTCAGTTAGTCCGTGTGCAACGCCTGGTCTGTAAAGACATTGACGCGTAATTGACATGTAGAAGGGTGGAACATGGCTTTGCCTATATTAAATGGCATCTACACACCACAAGCTTTCAGAAAATGTATAGTTTTAGGTACCTAGAAGTAGGGATACTTGAGTTGCCACCTAAAACATATTGGCTTTCAGTTCAGTTAGTCTGCGTGCAACGCCTGGTACGTAAAGACATTGATGTGTAATTGAGATGTAGAAGGGTGGAACATGGCTTTGGCTACATTAAAGGGAATCTATACACCAAGAGCTTTCAGAAAATGTATAGTTTTAGGTACCTACATGTAGGGATACTTGAGTTGCCACCTAAAACATATTGGCTTTGAGGTCAGTTAGTCTGCATGCAAAGCCTGGTTAGGAAAGACATTGACGCGTAAATGACATGTAGAAGGGTGGACCATGGCTTTGACTACATTAAAGAGAATCTACACACCAAGAGCTTTCAGAAAATGTATAGCTTGAGTCGCGCTGTGTCGAGCTGTAGGCCTACCACAAAACCGGCAGTGGAAAAGAGGCATTAGTCTGCGTGTGATGCCTGGTTAGATATGACATTGACGTGTAATTGACATTTAGAAGGGTGGAACATAGCATTAGAAGTGTTTTATATACTTTTTAAAAATTGACTCCAGGTACGGGAATACCTATTGCTGTCTATGTTACCGGGAATACCTATCAGGTTACCGGAATACCTATTTGGGTTACCAGGAATACCTACCCGATGGCAATTAGGTATTCCCGGTAACCTCAGGTTACCAGGAATACCCATTTCAGGTTACCGGGAATGCTTTACAGCTAACTCTCTCTCTCTGTCTCTGTCTCTCTCTCTGCCCATTAGAAATGCTGAATTGTTGAAGTCATTTTGTTTAAATAGTCTAAACGTTTGAGATTTATCTGTATTTGCCTTTACAATTTATAGCACTGTTCATTTTGAAATGTCAGTATATTATGACTCTAAATGCTTCCTAACATATTCAAAACACACAATACTGCAGTGATTTTTTTCATCACCAAATATCAAACATTTTTTTGATGATGAGATGCATTTTGGAAAAAAGAGATGAGCTCTGGTCTAATGCGCCATCTTAAGAAACCCCCTAGGCTTTTTTTCGGCATTATTTAGCTAGCGTGACTATTCTGAATGAGCCATTTTGATATAGATTAATCTACATTCATTTCATTATTACAGTGAGATTAATCTAGATTAAACAAAATAGTCTATTCCCACCCCTATTAATTATTAATTATTACTTTACCCAAGGTACTCCCATGAAACTAGTCCTGTAGTCATCTGACTGACACTCTGTTGACCGAAGCACAATGACTGACGTGACTTGGTTTGTGGTCACTGTCTTTCTTCAGAAGGCCTGCGACAACCCAGCCAAGGGTCGTTACACCAAGTCGCCTCATCAATCTTTCGGAGCAAAACGTCGCTGCACTTCCTGAGTCCATGAACGCATGCGTTTCGATGGTGTTGTTGCTCTTCTTGGATTTGATGCGCACCGGCACAATGGAAAGGATACAGTCGCTGCCTCCGGCCCCGGTGACTGCTGACAGTTCGCTCTTAGATGACACTTGCTCTTGTGGACTGGAACGTTTTCTGGTGGAGCTTTCACTTGCCTTCTCAGGCTTGGAAGTTGCTTGGTTGCCGTCTTCCTCTCTTTTCGTGTGGAGCAGAGTCAGATAAACTCAGGCAAGTCTACACCAGAGAGTGAGGTTGTACCCTAAAACACGCATCAAAAGCACATTAATGTCTTCAGTAGAGATTGAACACATTCCATTTATATTTCTTGGCTGACACATTAATTCAAAGTGAATTTTAAGGTAAGCGTACCCATTAAGCCCACCAACATCTAAATTTCAGTCGTATGACCTATCCCAGCGGTTCTTAACCTTTTGTCTTAAAGCACCCCCTTACCGCTGTCCAAGACAAGCCACGCACCCCCAACCCAAACTTCTACACGCGTATACGATTATACGATACGATATGATTTAAGTGAATAATTACCATGAATCTTGCTTAAAACATTTACCAATACCTTAATGGCTTTACATGGGGTCCAAAACATGTTTTCATTTGGTTTAATTTGGCCTTATTATAATGTTTGCTAGCAAAATGTTGGTCACAACCTCAACACAAACAAAATTCCGTGCACCCCCTGGAATCTCTGGCGCACCCCCAGGGGGTGCCCGCACCCCAGGTTAAGAACCACTGACCTATCCGATCCGTTCCCTTCTTGGTGCCAGGATTTCCCCCAAAAGATGCTGTTGCCTATTTTTATATAAAAATGTCAAAGGGCTGTGGCTTGACAGTGTTAACAGATTGCTAATTTGTAATAAGTAGGCCTAGGCCTAATTGACTAATACCTACTGGGTATTTTCCATAGACCTAAATTAAACAAAAAGAACAAAAGGAAAAAAAAACAAAAAAAATCAATTTTGTGCCCTGTGAATCGATTATGTGAATTTCGATTCGATTTCGATTAACTTGATTATTCAACCCAGCCCTATGCATAACATTATAATTATACATGGGGGACCGGATAAAACGGCCTAAAGCGAGACATGGGTTCCCCACCCCTAGCTTAGAGAGACTGTGTGTTTAAGTAAGACCAATTTCAAACAAGCTCACCTGGTGTGCCTGGGAGGTTGGCAAATCCACTGTCAAGGTCTCATCTGTTGGAGAGAAAAAAGAAATATTTACCACTCAAGGTTTGTGTTGAGGGTAATTTTACCACTCAAGGTTTGTGTTGAGGGTAATCTTGTCGGTGTGGTTATTTAATAAACTACATGAAATGATCTCATCCACAATACCGCATCAGAATTAGAACTGAGGGAGCCAGAGTGAAACAGGTCTATGTGTCTACAAGCTGTAAGAGGAAGTACAGTTGTCTACAACTTAACTACTTTCAGCAGAAATCCAAGCGTGTGACACAGATAAGGAACAGGCTTACGAGGAGAACTTTCCCTGGAAAAAAATTCACATCAACTTTGTCCAACGCAGTTACTTGGGAGACATACACTGGTTTTCAGACGTAAAACAGGCTTATGAGGACACGTGTGACACAGATAAGGAACAGGCTTATGAGGACAACTTTCCCTGGACAAAAATTCACATCAACTTTGTCCAACGCAGTTACTTGTGAGACATACACTGGTTTTCAGACGTAAAACAGGCTTATGAGGACACGTGTGACACAGATAAGGAACAGGCTTATGAGGACAACTTTCCCTGGACAAAAAAATCACATCAACTTTGTCCAACGCAGTTACTTGAGAGACATACACTGGTTTTCAGACGTAAAAAAGGCTTATGAGGACATGCTCGTTTGGATCAATGTGTACTGACTTAATAACCAATGCACAGCATAATCAGCCCACATGTGAGCTTAGAGCAGGGGTGGGCAACCTTTTTCATTCGAGGGGCCACTTTGAATTCCTCCAAGGGCCGTAATATGAACAGAAAACAGGGATTCCCCTGCACTTTAGGCCTATATTGAAGGCAGCCACTTTTAAAATAGACCCCACCTTCTCTAGGTCCCCTGAATATAACTTAATTGTATTGCAAATGTAATATCTAAGGTTCCTTTACAAAACACATTTCATATGAAGCTGCATAACTAGGGCTGGGTATTGCAGCCATGTTCCTGTATCGATTCGATTTCGATTCTTAGGGCTTTGAATCGATTAATCACGATTCAATTCGATTCGATTAATTCCGAATCGATTCAATCCGTTCCCTTCTTGGTGCCAGGATTTCCGCCAAAAGATGCTGTTGCCTATTTTTATATAAAAATGTCAAAGGGCTGTGGCTTGACAATGTTAACAGATTTTTGGATAATAGTTTTGGGTTATCATCTTATTGAAAGATCCAGTGAAGATCTTAGCTTCCTCTATGAGCATATTTTGCATGGTCACCTTCCACATTCTATCATAATCTTCTGTTTTTATGGTGCCGTACACCCAAACAAGGTTTCCTGTGGCTGAGGCTAACACGGAATGATGCTTCCACCACCATGTTTAATTGTGGAAACCATGTTATGAAATTTTAAGGACTATCCCTTTCTTCACCTGATAGAAGCAGAATTCATGCATCAAAGCAGGTGCAATTGAATCTCATCAGATGAAAGTAGAGACTTTCAAAACTCATTTTTGACTTTCAAATGTTCATAGGCAAAGCTCAATAACACTCTGATATGCACCGCCTTTAGTAAAAGGGTTCTTCTGTGATGATGGCCCCAAAGCCCAATATGATGACATGCCCTAACAGTTGTATTTCTTGAAATAAAACCTCCAGGTGAGGCCAGGTCAATAACAATCATCTGGGCAGGTGTCCAATGCTTCTTTGGTCTAATGAGACTCAGCAGTTTCCACAGTTACACATAGTGGTGGGGACATCTAGTTCTTAAGACTGTTATTCAGCCTCAGACTCAGGGAGTCTGGGTCTGAATCTGGATTGCTGGGTCCTCCAACAACATTGAACTAATTAAAATGTTTACCTTGGGTTACAGAGGTTCTTCAAGGACACTAAAACTATGATACTGGAATGGCCCGCTCATAGTCCAGTCCTCAATCCCACTGAGAGTCTCTGAACATTTTGCGAGCGAAACTGCTTTACAGCAGTCATGATCACGCAGCCGGTCGACCAATCCAACCGCAGTGTCTGAAGCCACTTGTGACGTAATATTGAAAATAAATGCGTATTTTATAAAGATAAGGCAAGTTTAAAAATTCAAACTAAGTGCTGTTTGTAGCAGTAATTTATCCTGCCTTTGGGAAAATGAAAAATGAAAACATAATAACGATTCTCTCCCAAGCAACGGCAGCATGGTGGAGCTCCATAGGACCCCATTCATTCTAACAGCCTCGGCACTCCTCCGTTGGCGCAACTTAGTGGACAGTACCACCCAGAAAAAGTCGGGAGCTTTGTCTCTCGTAATACCCATAAAGCCTCTCTGGTACATGTCTGCAACTGACCTCTTCTGTGGCGTATAACACAGCGGAGACCTGTGCGCAGAGCTGGTTGCCACGGGTGATGATGGTGGCGTGGTTGAAGGCGTTGGCGGGCTCCAGCAGCTGGTGGAGCTGCAGTACCTCCTCCTGCGCGGCGTTGAGCGCCCGCAGACGCTCCCGGCCCTCCGCCTCCCGCTGCCGCTCCGCAGCGGCCTCGCGCACGCGCTGCTGCTCTGCCTCGTGCAGAGACAGGTCCAGGATCTGCTCAGCAGGGAAACAAAGTACAATAGAGTAGAAAACAATGTACACAGAATACATAGAATAGAATGCCTTTACGCTCAAGGGATAGACAAAATAATGTAGAACATTTGAGACACTAATTGCACATGTACTGACCTAATGTCAGCCTACTCAGTGGCTGTTTGAAACCCATATCATTCCGCATTGTCCGTATATACTGTAGTCTACATAATATACAGTATATCACGAAAGTGAGTACACCCCTCACAGTTTTTGCAGATTTGTGAGTATATCTTTTCATAGGAAAGCATTACAGAAATGTCACTTTGACACAATGATTAGTGACCTTTTAACAACATATTTAACTGCTTGAATTTCTTGTTCACTCAGAAAAACCTCACAAAATACAGCCATTAATGTTTGAACATGTACCCACAAAAGAGAGTACACCCCAGATTACAATCCGGTAGAGAAGGGGCCGTGTTGGCTCGGATCGCCTCGAAATTAAAAGGGATTAAAAGGGAGGTCAGCGGTGTGCGTTTCAACCTTTCTTTGCATTGAACTTTTACATTTTGTGTGTCTAAAATAGATTGGTGTGAGATTTGAATGCAATCCTATGGAGAATATCATGATCTGCCTCAGTAGTCCCAGTGCATGTTGACATGCATGTTTCCTTTACGTAGGTGTATTTCAGATTGCCAATGTTGATAGCATTCATGCATCCCCACACCATGTCAGTCCCACTACCATGCTTGGCTAGTGAGAGGATACACTTTTTTTTGTAAAACTCACTTGTTTACCGCCACACATGTTTGACACCATCTAAAGCAAATTTGTTTATCTTGGTCTCGAGAGAGATGAACAGACCAAGGATATGGATCACTGGGACCATGTTGTGTGATCTGAAGAGACCAAGATTTAAAAAAAAATACTTTAGAGGATGTCAAGCATGTGCGGTGGTAAACAAGTGAGTTTCGCAAAAAAAAGTGTAATCCTCTCACTAGCCAAGCATGGTAGTGGGACTGCCATGGTTTGGGGATGCATGAATGCTGTCCACATTGGCAGTCTGAAATACACCTAAAAGAAACATGCATGTCAACATGCACTGTGACTACTGAAGCAGATCATGATATTCTCCATAGGATTGCATTCAAATCTCACACCAATCTATTTTAGACAGATGCACACTCAAAATGTAAAAGTTCAATGCAAAGAAAGGTTGAAACGCACACCGCTGACCTCCCTTTTAATCCATTAATGGCTTTATTTTGGTTTTTTTCGGAGTGAATAAGAAATTTAAGCGGTTAAATATGTTGTTGAAAGGTCACTAATCATTGTGTAAAAGTGAAATTTCTGTAATGCTTTCCTATGAAAAGATATACTCACAAATCTGCAAAAACTGTGAGAGGTGTACTCACTTTCGTGATATACTGTATGAACAATTTTTGGATTCTTAAAAAAAAACAAAAAAACAGCTGTACTGCTCTGTTATCAGAAAGTGCATGCAAGCCCAGATGTGGTGGGCTTAGCGCATTGCGCCACAGTGCCCCCCGGATTCAATGCTTTTAAGGCGTGAACCCTGTGTATAACTGCATTTTAGAGAGATGGTGAGAGAAGGAGTGTTTGCTTTTGCCCCTACTTTAATTCCACAGAAGGTCAATATCCCACACTGTACATATCTGTGGTGCACAACACAGCAGAGACCTGTGCGCAGAGCTGGTTGCCGCGGGTGATGATGGTGGCGTGGTTGAAGGCGTTGGCGGGCTCCAGCAGCTGGTGGAGCTGCAGTACCTCCTCCTGCGCGGCGTTGAGCGCCCGCAGACGCTCCCGGCCCTCCGCCTCCCGCTGCCGCTCCGCAGCGGCCTCGCGCACGCGCTGCTGCTCCGCCTCGTGCAGAGACAGGTTCAGGATCTGCTCAGCAGGGAAACAAAGTACAAAAGAATAGAAAACAATGTACACAGAATACATAGAATACAATATACATATAATAGAATAGAATGCCTTTACGCTCAAGGGATAGACAAAATAATGTAGAACATTTGAGACACTAACTGCTATGTACTGTCAGCCTAGTGTCAGCCTAGGCAGTGGCTGTTTGAAACCCATATCATTCCGCATTATCCGTAAATACATAATATTTACATAATCTACATAATATATGAACATTTTTTGGATTCTTGGGAAAAAACCCCAGCTGTACTGCTGTTATCAGAAAGTGCACGAGTACCTCTCCTGAGCCCCTGTCCTTGCCCATCAGTAAGCTCAATAGGCTACAAGCAGGTATTTACTTTACCAACAACCAGTTCGTTGGGAAGACAGGGTGTCAATACATTTCACGTTGTACTAGGCTAATGTATGGCAGGCTATGTTACAGGGTGTTATTTATTTGAGTCGTTGTTAAGACGTCCTCGCGGCGATTTTGCAAGTAAACATACAATGCAGGGAAGCCCGTCTAGCTAATTAGAAAACGTTTGACAAATTGGAACTTCTGAAAAGTTATTTGACATAGCCTACTAACAACATCCAAAGAGATGACTATTCGTGCGTGCCCTCTCCAGATGCTTTGCAATATTGACAGTGGGCAAATTGAATCATACATGTACCATTTTGTACAGTTCAGAAGACAAGTCCATCGCGGTAGAGATAAAACATTTTGAGAACTTACATTTAGTCTCGCACGGTTAGGTCTAGCTTCCATAACATCGAACGCATAACAAGGAAGAATCAGTCGGTTTGCTGCTAGGTATTAGAGTACCGTATGTTAAGATGTTAAAAGTATAATGGAATTAAGTTATAGCAGAGGTGTTCTAACGTTATAACTGGCTGTGGTTATAGCCCACTCGATACATACAGTAGTGATGTTACGACCAAGCTAGAAATACTGAGAAATGCAGTTAAACTAGTAGAGCTAGGTTCGCTACAAGAAGGGACGCTACTGGCCATCACTGCTTAAAGTCCTTAAAGCGTATCGTAATGTTGTTAAATCCGAAGGGAGACAGCTAGGCTAAAGCCTCATGAGTCTCCATTGTAACAACTAATCAACTTCTCACAGAAATCACTCACCACAGAAATAACTCCCAAGTCATCAGACACTTACTTAAACACATCTGCAGCAAACAATAGTAGGGCCGAATTCACAAGTTTGTATTCCATGGCGTAGCATTCATCTTAACGCTCACAAACCTGTGTGTTTACTTCATTCACGGCGAACACGCCACAACTACGGTTGTACGGTAATGCTCCAGTACAATCATTCCATTGCGAAGGGCCGTAATGCTTGTAATAGCAGTGGGTTAATTACTCCCTTGACGTTTTATTCGCTCGTGTACTAACTATTTCACACATCCCAAGTTTCCCTGAAATCCAGGGAATCTCACTGATATCGAAAATCACTCACTGGTGCCCGCAAGTCGGATAAAGTATCTCTGTTTTTTGACAATGCCAGTGAGAGCGTACAACCAACATGCTAACTCCTGCATAATACTTCGATTAGCATATTTCTACTTGTCTGTTCCGAACGAGCTTTCATTCGGAAAACTGCTTGAGAGCGTGCTGATTTGTCTAGTCATCAAAATCAGGATGGATATCTCTCTGAAATTAGTTTTTGGACATTGGTGTCTGCTATTTTTGCTTAACAACAAACACCCTGGCCACCATCACCAGTCTGATGTTGAACATCTAGTCCAAGACTAAGAAAAAGTTACCTGTGTCGCTGATAGAACATATCGACATGTGCGAATAGATAGCTAACCTTCAATACAAATTAACATAACAACTGTATAGCCACGTCATGACACGGCGTTCCATGACAAATCTGGAAATATCTTCACTTTAACCACCCTAGTCTGCTAGCAGGCTATCCTGATTCAGATAATACTGCAGACACAGCCATATGTTGCAGATAAGAAAAGTAGGCATTGCCTACATAAAACTACTTCAGCCACAACTAAAATAGCCTACAAAGTAGGTAATTTGCCATCTCAATCGATTTTATTGTAGCTTACCTGGGCAAGGTTGATTTTGTCGCGTCCTCATGATCATGATACATGATGTCCCAGATGCTTCTACATGAATGCTGGAAGTTCGTTGCAGCGTGCAACTTCGATCCACAAGTGTTCCATGGCGCATGCGTGTGTCAGTGATCGGGCACAAATTCTATACACTACGCGCCACATTCCATACACTACGCGCCATATTCCACACACTACCCGCCAATTCGACACACTACCCGCCAATTCGACACACTACCCGCCAATTCGACACACTACGCGCGCTGGTGTGTGCCCTTGCAGTACCTGCAAAGCGTCGATAGGGTGGCCTTCGACACACCAGAAATACACCAGAAGTCTGATTTCAGTTTATGAAGACCATTTTTAAAAGTGAATTTTCACATCTTAAAACATTACAAAACACGTTTTGTAGATTATGTAGCTGATCTGGATGGAAAAATGTATCTGGCTGTATCAAGAAAAGAAACTTTTTTAGTGCAGAACATATTAGAAAATGGCTTTGAAACCAAGGCTTATATGAGGACTACAAAACAGTCCTCGTATGCTACATGTCCTCATACCACTTTGAAAAGTATGAAAATTGGTCCTTGTATGCAACCCGCACAAACACACACACACACACACACACACACACACACACACACACACACACACACACACACACACACACACACACACACACACACACACACACACACACACATACACACACACACACTGATGGTGTTTGTTTGTGCTGTATGCACAATTAAACAATTAACAATACTGGTTGTTCACTGATACCTGAGTTAGCTTCTCCCCTCTGTGGGAGGCAATGAAGGATACAGTCCCAGCCGTCAATCATGAAAGCAAAGCCTGCGTGATCTTGAGATACTCATGCATGCAAATTTGATTTATGCCGCTCCATTTTCAGAATTGAATATTTTCTCTGAGGATCTGAATGACCACCATGATGATGTAGACCTCTAAGTAGTAAGTAGACTACTGTATGCCGATTTGCTCTATGGATGTCTGATCCTGTTCAGGAATTGAAGGCATTAATACATTTGTACATGTTTCAGTTTCATGCTGACAACACAGAAGGGAATATGCATGGTAATATTATTATTAATTCATTTTGAAAAAAAAGGAATATCATTATGCCCAGCTCTTTTTGAATCCCTCAAGAAATGTGCAACTTATTTATGTATATAGCCTACAATATTTCAGGTAATTAATATACCTTAAAAGCGTGTGCTGTGTGTAATGAAATGAAATATATCATGTGATGTAATTTAATGTAATGCTATATATTTGAACTGGAGGCATTTTCATGTAAGCAAGAGCCTGCTGCAGCAACTTCATGGGAGGGACTCTAGGGGCAGTGCTAGCACACGTCTGGATCGTGAGCTCATACTGTAGTTTGTTTTGCATGCAAGGGAGCCTACTACAGTAATTGGGATGGGCCATCATTGCCGGGGGGCCCTAGGCTATAGGTTGCTGTAGGCCCCCTTGAAAGGGAAATTTTGTCACAATATTACAGTACATAGATGGTGTCAAAATTCCAAGATAGGAATTAGGAGAGGGAGGGATTTTGAAGAAGGATTTTTGTTCAATACGGCATCTTGTTACAATTATGTAATTATTCATTTTCCCCTCATTTGGCCAATCGGGGGGACCCGGCTGGCAGCTGGGGGCCCCTAGGCTGCAGCCATATCTAGCCTGTGCATAAATGTTCAAAAAAAGGTTTAAAGGCGTTATGGATGAAAACAGGTATTTTATTAGCATCATCTAGGATGTGAAGTTGCAGGTGCAAATGTCTTGATATCATTCCATTATGGTAGCCTGCATTGCATTAGATTAGATTGCATTTAGTAGCAGCTTTTATCCTAAGCAATGATTTCTCATGCTGCCGTTCTATGCCTCAGGGACAGTTTTTCCATATTACAGCAGAGCCTACATTTCAGCAGACACTGCATTTTGTGGGGTTTACTGTTTGCAGGGAAACTGCAAACCAGATTTAACCGACCTATGTAAAAGCAGTCCGCGAACCTAAACATAAACATTACATCATCTGCTTAGATTCATAGCTTTTTGGGGGATATTACGCAGCCAATCTCCATAAATGCATTTCCTTAAAATTTGAGTGTGTTTGCAACCACTGATTATTAGCGAACGAAAGAGGGCGCCCTGGAGTAACGATTGGTGTAAATGTCTGAATTGAATACTCAGCAGTAAGGGGAGAAAAGTGCCGCAGCCGAAGCAGCCTTCCAAGCCCGGCTACTGTATCACCGCTGCAGCAGCTGTGGTCCCGGACCTCTCCTTTCTCACACAGTCGTCTGAACATGGTTTTAGACCACTAACAAGAGGACATATACAGACCCATCGGCTTTAAATATAACCTATGCGGTTATTTGTCGTTTGGATTTGACATGGGAACGCTGTTAGTTCACTGTATTTATTTGCCATAACGGAGAGTATATTTCAGAGAATAAATGCCACGGCAGCAACCCAGTCAAGTCTGTGGCAAGCGGGCAATACATCCTTTCAACTGGGTTGTAGTCGGTCAGTGTGTGTAGGGGAGCAGATTGGCCGTGAGAGGACTCAGAGATGGTAGTCAAGGGGTGTTTGGGTCTTTTGAAACAAACATTTGATTGCTTAAATTTGTCTGCTGGTCACGCAGACACACGCGACCGAAAAGAGAGAAGCGGGCGGGCATGAGAGAGAGAGAGAGAGAGAGAGAGAGAGAGAGAGAGAGAGAGAGAGAGAGAGAGAGAGAGAGAGAGAGTATTGAAGTGCAACACCAGGCACGCACACACACACGCACACACAAGCGCGCGCGCTTTCTCTATCTTCCTCTTTTCAACGATTTTGCACACTGGGCAGTCTGTCTACGGCGCTGTCCGTGGTCCCCGAATATTGACTCGCTTTCCCTGAACATTATCTATAACAAAAACCATCTATCTCAAATGCTCAATGCAAATATTGTATGCACATAGCCAAGAGAATGCAAATGGCAAAGCGCAAACGTCTGGCTTGCTCTCGGTTACCGCAGGCGACCACACACATTCATATCCGTCTGTTCACACAGCGTTCGCGTTCCGTTGGTCAGAGCTAGAGAAAATGCAACCCCCTGTATCGCTGCAAGGCGAAGAGAAGGCGATGAAATGTGGAATCAATGAGAAAGGACGTTTTATCTGTACACAGAACTATGTGCAGTGAGTACATTGTAAAACTGTTCAAATCACAAACTTGCAAGCCAAACGCGGTTTTGCATACTGCTCAAGTTCGGGGTTCTGTTCAATGAACGAATTTATATCACGAGGAGGTCCGAAATTGTGATGTAGTGAGCTCCGTAGCCTATAGGTGTACTAGGCTAGATCAGTTCACCTGTTTTATGCCTGAGTAAACTATCGACGATAGCATCCAGTGCATAGTTTCCTTTAACATTCACAAGCGCATTGCTTAGTCAAATTGAAGCATGGGAATATGCAAGCACATCATGTTCAAGCCCTTTCACCGAACCACCAACCGTCCGTATGTGAAGACGATTTGCATTATTGTAGGTCGTCGAGATGGTTCAACACTGACCATAATGGAAATGGCTAAAGGAGCAACGCACCGCCCTTGGTTTGTTAGAATGTGTCCGTGTATGTCTCTTTCGTGCTTCTGACAAATACTTTTCCCGACTACCCTTTAAACTGAGCGATCAAGTTCAGCCCTCGCACCACACATTGAGATAGGGGAGTGAGCGAAAAGGGGGTGGAGAGAGAAAGAGAGAGGGAGAGAGAAAGAGCGAGCGAGAGAGAGGGAGAGGCAGAGGGAGAGAGAGACTGCAATATCATTTGTGAATTGCTCGCACAGTGGCGCAGATAGGGGCTGCGAACACACGCGCTGCTGTTGCAGGAGAGGCGCGTATCGGAGCCGCCGTGAAAACCAGAGGAAAGGGAGAATGCGGGACAGACAGAGGAAATAATCTTCTCGCCTTGGAATTTTACGAATCTTTCCCCCCAGACGCCAACTAACTGGATTACAACAGTAGACACTGAATTTATTCCCTTTTTCAACTGATCACTGCGATTTTTTTCTGTTGCTGCTGCTCTCGCATCACTAAACATTGCGGTGCTGCGGACTTTTTCCCTCCTCTCTCTCTTCTGAGCTGGGCAGCCAGCACTCCGAGGCAGGGAGTGTACGTGTGCGTGTGTTAAGCCGTGGGTGGAAGAAGAACAATCTGAGCAGTAATAAGCGTCTGCACGGGGCCACCGGACAGTGTATCCTTGTCTAACCTGACATCGGACACGGCGCAACGGCAGAGGGACAGCCCCGCAAACTTCTCACCATTTGCGCCTTTTTGATGCGTAATACATGTTTTGCGGTGGAAAGATTTTTTCCCCATTATTTCGCTGGCAAGGAAGACGGACAGAAACGGGATATTTAAAAAGGTCGCAAACCAGTCTGTTTGAAGGCATCTTTTCACTGCTGGCTGAATAAAAGTGGACCCATTATTGGAAGAAAAACGAACTCACGCATAGAATTACATTTTTTTACCTACCTTGGAAATGATAGAACATTGAAATTCATTTTGGATTTTTTTTTACATTTCTGTTTAAAACATCCATATGAATTCATGACATATGGGTGGGAAAAACAGACAGTTTCAGTCCTGCTGACAGGGGACCGAGAATATACGAGAGGGGGTGAAGGAATCCGCCGTAGCGGGGAAGGAGGTGCAAAAAGCTGGACACTGGCTGCGATCTGATGCAGGCGAAGCCGTGTGTAATTTGGATGATGGAGCTGCGCGCCTTCTGAAAACCACAAGCCTTCTTATTAGGGGAAAATTGATCGCCACTTGGACTGAATTATTTGCGCATTATTATTGCTGCTGCATTTTTGTTTTTTAGCGCAAAAAGGTTAACAACCGCCGAGAACCATGAGGACTACTGGCGCAGTGGACTATTTGTGTTACTCGATGATCATCCTACAGCTGCTGACTCAGCCCGCAGCTAAGAAAGTGCTCCGCTACCGCTTGGCTGAGGAGGGTCCCGCCGACATCCGAATAGGAAATGTAGCCGCCGACCTGGGTATCGTAGCGGGCTCTGGCGAGGTAACTTTCACGCTGGAGTCGGGCTCCGAGTACTTCAAAATCGACAACATCACCGGGGAGCTGAGCACAAACGAGAGGCGGATAGACCGGGAGAAGCTGCAACAGTGCCAGATGATTTTTGATGAGAACGAATGTTTCATAGATTTTGAAGTGTCAGTGATTGGACCAGCGCAAAGCTGGCTCGATTTGTTCGAGGGGAAAGTAATCATTTTGGACATAAATGATAACACGCCGTCTTTTCCATCTCCCGTCCTGACACTGTCGGTGGAAGAGAACAGACCGATTGGCACGCTCTATCTTTTGCCCACGGCAACCGACCGTGATTTCGGCAGGAATGGAATTGACAGATATGAGCTCATTCAGGATAGCAGTGACTCCAGAAGGATGGGCACCAGCAGTAACGGGGACTCTCACGGCAAGCGGCGGTTCGATGACAGTTCACGAAACAGTTTTTTCGAGTTGCAAGTGGCTGATACTACCGACGGAGAAAAACAGCCGCAGCTCATCGTCAAGGGCGCCCTGGATAGAGAGCAGCGGGACTCATATGAGCTGACTCTGCGTGTGAGGGATGGGGGCGACCCGTCTCGCTCCTCCCAGGCTATCCTGAGAGTAATGATTACAGATGTGAATGACAACAGCCCGCGCTTTGAGAAGAGCGTCTACGAGGCTGACCTACCGGAAAACAGCTCCCCTGGCGCCCCCATCCTCCAATTAAAAGCTATGGATGCCGACGTCGGCGTGAACGGGCAAATTGAGTATGTTTTTGGCGCTGCAACAGAGTCTGTGCGGAGGCTCCTGAGACTGGACGAGAGCACGGGCTGGCTGAGCGTGCTCCACCGAATCGACCGCGAGGAGGTGAGCCAGCTGCGCTTCTCCGTCATGGCACGCGACCGCGGTCAGCCTCCCAAGACGGACAAAGCCACCGTGGTGCTCAACATCAAAGACGAGAACGACAACGAGCCCACCATCGACATCCGCAAGATCGGACGCATCTACCTGCGTGACGGCGTGGCCAACGTGGCCGAGGATGTGGTGGTGGACACGCCCATTGCACTGGTCCAGGTGTCAGACCGTGACCAGGACCAAAACGGTTTTGTGACCTGCACAGTGGTGGGCGATGTGCCCTTTCAGCTGAAACTGACCAGCGAGAATGACGGCGAGATGAACAAAAAGAAGTACTTCCTCCACACCTCTGCCCCCTTGGACTATGAGTCGGTGCAGGAGTACACGGTGGTCATCGTGGCGGTGGACTCGGGAAGCCCCAGCCTGTCCAGCAACAACTCCCTGCTGGTCAAGGTCGGGGACACCAATGACAACCCGCCCATCTTCGCCAAGAGCACGGTGGAGGTGTCCTTCCCGGAGAACAACGCGCCGGCAGAGAGGGTGGCCACGGTGCGAGCCACGGACGCCGACAGTGGCAAGAACGCAGAGCTCTCATACTCGCTGGACTCCTCGGTGAACGGCATCTTCTCCATTGATGCGGACAGCGGCGACATCCGGGTCAACACCATCCTGGACCGGGAGCAGACGGAGCGCTACGAGTTCAAGGTCGTGGCCAAGGATAAGGGCATGCCCATCCTCCAGGGCTCGGCCACCGTGGTCGTCTTGGTAGCAGACAAGAACGACAACGAGCCCAAGTTCATGCAGGACGTGTTCACCTTCTACGTGAAGGAGAACCTGCAGCCCAACAGCCCTGTGGGCATGGTCACTGTGATGGACGCAGACAAGGGCCCCAATGCCCAGATGAGCCTGTACATCGAGGAAGAGGAGGAGATCTTCTCCATCGAGAACGACACAGGCACCATATTCTCCACCGTGTCCTTCGACCGCGAGCAGAAGACCCAGTACTCCTTCCGGGTCAAGGCCGTGGACGGCGGCGACCCGCCGCGCTCCGCCACGACCACCGTCTCGCTCTTCGTCATCGACGAGAACGACAACCCCCCCTCGGTCATCTTCCCCCTCAACAACACCTACACCCTGCTGCCGCCGGCCAGCACCGAGAAGACCGTCGTGCGCACCGTGGT
>NC_085877.1:34649477-34654477 GCF_034702125.1 Engraulis encrasicolus
AGAAAGCAAGAGACTGTATCTATGTTGATGAAAAGAGAGAAGCCATGCAGAGACAGAGAAAGAGAGGGAGGGAGAGAGAGAGAGAGAGAGAGAGAGGGAGGGAGGGGTTGGGGGCTGAAGGAACGGAGCAAGACAAAGGCAGAGGAGAGAAATAAATCTGTCGGAATGAGCAAAAAAAACGAAAAGAAAAAAGAAAAGAAAACGAAAAGGCAAAAGCTTTTATTGTTTCTCGGCTGAGAGCAGGATTGGAAGGGAGCTTTTGTTTTTCCGAGGCCCTCACTTTTCTCACAGCAAATCGGGCCAGTGTTAAATCAACACAGCGAGAGTCGACTGTAACACTCATCGCGTCAGTTCAACTCTCTTTAGTGCGGCGCGAACTCTGGCGAAATTGACTGTGTATACTCCTCCTCAATTTTGATGGCCTCCGACGTGCAGTTTCATTTTCTATGCGGCTATGTGCGCCATAGCAAGCAGCGAGGGAAGATCTTATTGTAAAATGTCCATTTATTTGTTCATTCCCGCACATACCCTCCTCCTCACACTCCTCACGCTGGTGAAAATGATACAACAAACGAGTGGTTAAATCTCGTCTTTTTTCTCTTCTTCCTATCTCTCCCCTCTCTCACACTGTTCTTTCTGTTTCACAGCTACTTCAAAAAGTGCTTTATTGGCATAAAAAAACAGTTTGACATTTATGTTGGCAAAACAATATTCTTACATAGATCGAACATACAGAGGCAAGATATGGATACCCGCAAGTGCTTCAAATGCAGTACATTTGTATGTGTGCACATTTCTCACCCTCTGTCAGTGTCTTTATGTGTCTATGTGTGCCCCCCCCCCCTCTTTGTATCTCTCTGCATGTTTTCGGTGATTGCACCAAAATGAACACAGATTAACAGTCATACTATCTGGCTCTGTGGTCTCCCTTTTATAAGAGTTAACATTGTGCAGTACCAAACAAAAGTTGCACCCTCCCTCTCCACCGCATCATTTCCTCTCTTTGCTCGTCACCTTTCACATCCTGTGTGTTTGTCCCCAACCTGTTTGTCCCCAACCATAAATCAAAAAGATGTGTTGGATATAATACATGATAATACTTCAAAGCAGTAGGCAAAAAAATCTGTACACCGTCTATTACACATAATACAAGTGTCATGGACAGTTTGCAAAATGTTTCTTCTACTAGTTTTGGGGAAAAAAAGGAACGGCCATGAAAAATGAAATAATATGTCTTACACTTGTGTCTCCCCCACCACCCGTTGTAAAGTCTGACTTATGTCAATGTTGATGTTGGGAGGGGAAAAAAGCGAAAAACGAAATCATCAGAACAAATGTGAAAAAAGGAACATGGGTTATGCTTGTTTATGCATGACAACAGGGGAATAACTGACTGTCATTGTCACATCTGCCACCATTTCTTGAGGAGTGGCGCTGTGTGTGTGTGTGTGTGTGTGTGTGTGTGTGTGTGTGTGTGTGTGTGTGTGTGTGTGTGTGTGTGTGTGTGTGTGTGTGTGTGTGTGTGTGTGTGTGTGTGTGTGTGTGTGTGTGTGTGTGTGTGTGTGTGTGTGTGTGTGTGTGTGCGTGTGCATCTATGTGTGTGTGTGTGTGTGTGTGTTTCTGTGTGTGTGTCCTTGTTTTTGTTTGAGTAGCAAACAGCTGGGAAATTGCTCTATCGCTCCCCAAGTCATAGCCTCTCACATTCTCAAAATGTCATGTTTCATACCGGGTCAGGGACCCTGACGTGTTCCTTTTTGCGCTCTCTCTCTCCCTCTCTCCCTCCCTCTCTCTCTCGCTCTCTCTCTCTGGCAAGGCAAGTGCATGTTTATGTGTTTGTGTGTGTGTGCGTGTGGCATAGTTTGTGTTTGTGTGTGTATGTGTGTGTGTGTGCATGTGTGTGTGTGCTTGTGTGTGTGCATGTGTTCATGTGTGTGCATGTGTGTGCATGTGTATGTGTGTTACAGTGTGTGTGTGTGTGTGTGTGTGCGGGTGGGGGGGGGGGGGGGGGTGCACAGTTTGTGTATCTGTGTGTGTGTGTTATTCTCAATGTTTCTACTTCATTTTCTTTTGTATTCTGACAGTATTGAGTGTGTTTTTAAGTACTTACTTATTCACGTTAGGGAAATGGGTTAGTTATACTTTTAATTTATCACAGTATAGACCTATCTGTTTGTGTGAATTATATTGGGGGTTTGTGTGTGTATGTATGTGTGTGCGTGCATGTGTACTGTATATATGAAGAGTTCAGATGCAAAACCCCCTAAGTGCCTTTTCAGAAATTAATCTTAATTCATTTTTATTTAATACAAAGCTATCAAAATTGCATATTTTTATTTTATTTATGTAATATAACTATTTATATGTATTATCAAGTACATGAATGTAAACCAAACCAACAACCGGGTTCTCTAAAAATATAGAAGTGCAGGTCTTCAGAAATGGAGTTAGGGGGTTTTGCATCTGAACTCTTCATATTTATATAGGCCTATACGTGTGTGTGTGTGTGTGTGTGTGTGTGTGTGTGTGTGTGTGTGTGTGTGTGTGTGTGTGTGTGTGTGTGTGTGTGTGTGTGTGTGTGTGTGTGTGTGTGTGTGTGTGTGTGTGTGTGCGTGTGTGTTTATATACACAGTGACATACAAAGCATAAATCACAGCTGTTCTACTCGGCCTGTCTAGCAGTGGCATTACAAGGCAGTGTGTGTATGTGTGCATGTGTGTGTCAGTCTGCATGTGTGTGTGTATGTGTGTGTGTGTGTGTGTGTGTGTGTGTGTGTGTGTGTGTGTGTGTGTGTGTGTGTGTGTGTGTGCGTGTGTGTGATCTGAACCCCCCCATCTCTCTGCTGATGACACTGTCAGTCCCGTCCTTCAGTGGAATGAGGTAGTAGTGCTGTAAAGTGCCAGACAGTCCTGAGGCTCATAACTAACTCCAAGTGTCACCGCCAACACCAGGGCCGGTACTACGCAACTTGGTGCCCTAGGCCAGTGTTTTTTTTGTCTTGCTTACCCCCTAAGCCTTTTTGTCATACCATGAGTACCCCCTCACTCATGCTCTATATCCCAATGTGACTTTGCTCCATACATTTCTTTCATTTTTCCAAGTACCCCCTGCAGTGTGCTCGCGTACCCCTAGTGGTACACGTACCCCTGATTGGGAAACACTGCCCTAGGCGAGCACAACCTAGCGTCGGCTATAAATGGCGTCCATGTAATAATAAAGAACTGTTAATACGGACTTCAGACGTCAATACGGACCGTCTCTCTACACTTCAAATTTGCTACTTTGGATACCGATGAGCACCTGAAAGTTTTACGCTATTACCCCACAGACGCAACTCATCCCCTCTCTCTTTTCCCACAACCTTTTCTTTGTTGTGCTTTTAGAGATTGGCATTTGTAAACATAGCATCGTACATCGAGTACAGCTGATCTGGTACCTACATATAATATATATCCATGAATAATCAGTGTCAACATAGTAAAGCTCAATGTTCTATTTCCCTTGACATTCTTATTCTGTCAGATATTCAGGCGCCCCCAAGATTTTGGGTACCCTAGGCGACCGCCTTGTCTGCCTATGCCTATTGCCGGCGCCGGCCAATGCTAAAGCTACTGCTACTGCCACCACAACTGCCACCGCAACTGTCACCACCACCACCACCCCTGTTATTTCCCCTGCTCTCGTTAGCCTGACGTAAACTTGTTTACGAGAAGGGGGCGAGGGAACGGAGAGGAAGAGAGGGGTAGAGGAGGAGGTGGAGGATGAGGAAGAGGAAGTAAAGGAAGAGCAGAAGTGTTGTCACTGCCACCCGCAGAGCTACTGCTACTGCCACGACCACCACTGCCACCCAACCCCCACCCCAACAAAAAAAACCCACTCGCTGATCTTGTTAGTCCAACGTAAACTTGTTCACGAGTGGATGAGATGTGCGCTATCCAAAACAGAGAGGAAGAGAGGGGTAGAGGAGGAGGAGGATGAGAATGAGGAAGTTAAGGAAGAGGAGAAGAGGTGTCACTGCCACCCGCAGCGCTATAGCTAGAGCTGCTGCTACTGCCACGACCACCACTGGCACCCAAAACCACCAACAGCCCGCCCCCCCCTGCTATTCCCACTCGCTGCTCTTGTTAGGCCAACGTAAACTTGTTTACGAGTGGATGAGATGCGCGCTATCCAAAACAGAGAAGAAGAGAGGGTTAGAGGAGGAGGAGGAGGAGGAGAAGAAGGAAGTTAAGGAAGGGGAGAAGAGGTGTCACTGCCACCCGCAGTACTAGAGCTAAAGCTACTGTTACTGCCACGACCACCACCGCCGCCTAAAATCAGCCACCCAACCCCCCACCCCCCAAAAAACCCCACTCGCTGCTCTTGTTAGTCCAACGTAAACTTGTTTACGAGTGGATGAGATGCGCGCTATCCAAAACAGAGAAGAAGAGAGGGTTAGAGGAGGAGGAGGAGGACGAGAACGAGGAAGTTAAGGAAGAGTCAAAGGGTTGTCACTGCCACCCACAACGCTATAGCTAAAGCTACCACGACCAACACTGCCGCCTAACCCCCCCCCCCCCCCAAAAAAAAACAAAACAAAACCACTCCCTGCTCTTGTTAGTCCAACGTAAACTTGTTTACGAGGGGATGAGATGTGTGCTGTCCAAAACAGAGAGGAAGAGAGTGGTGGAGGATGAGGAAGAGGAAGTAAAGGAAGAGGAGAAGAGGTGTCACTGCCACCCGCAGCGCTATAGCTACTGCCACCCAAAGCCACCAACAGCCCCCCTGCTATTCCCCTGCTCTTGTTAGTCCACATACATGTTTACGAGTGGATGAGCTGTCAGACAGACAAAACAGAGAGGAAGAGAGGGGTAGAGGAGGAGGAGGACGAGAACGAGGAAGTTAAGGAAGAGGAGAAGAGGTGTCACTGCCACCCGCAGCGCTAACGCTAAAGCTACTGCTACTTCCACGACCACCCAACCCCCCCCCCAACCCACCATCCCCCGCCACCCCCAAACCAAACC
>NC_085877.1:34749477-34751977 GCF_034702125.1 Engraulis encrasicolus
ACACACACACACACAGGATCATTGAAATAAGCACATGTGAACAGTCTTAACCATATCAAGCACACCCTGAAGAACCCATAGATGAAAATGCATGGATACCATTGCAAATTGAAAAGCCCAGAGCAAAATCAGCTGTACAACTATCAATAGTTAAATATGCTTTAGGTAGCCTACATACACACACATGCACGCACGCACACACACACTCACGCATGCACGCATGCAAGCACACATGCACTGATGCACAGACTTTTCTCACTTCTTTTTATTCTTCTCGTCGGTTCTCTGTGTTGCTATGTTAATTCCTAATGAGCTACAGTTACATGATGTGGTCCATACATCACCTTGGCAGGCAGCAAGATGGTTGGAAAAGGCACTACACTTACTCTTTTCGTCTGCCGTTAAGACAGAAGGGGAGTGGATTAAAAAGGGATGTGCCGGAGTAATCCATTATCAAAGGATCATTTTCATCCTGTTTTATTCTCCCGATGGTCATGCTGTGGCCCTTTATTATCTTGGATTTTCATTTAAGCTGCCCATAAAACAGTCGGGTATTTTATTTTATTTATTTATTTATTTATTTGAGCACCACCCACTCGTTCCTTTTTTTGGGGGATTTTAGAGTTTTTTTTTTTCTCCATGTCGCTCTTTCTCTAGTTCTGTGATGTACTTTGCATTATCAATGCCACATATAGCCTGCCGATGCTCAAATACATTTATTATGTTGGATTTTCACAAGCTGTCCATTAAACAGTCAGATTTCTTTTGCATTTTCCACCCATTTGTCCCTTTTCTGAGTTTTTTTGAGACTGTTTTGACTTCCATGTCGTTCTTTCTCTAGTTCTGTAATGTACTTTGCCTTATCATGGCCACATATTAGTACATGTTGCCCTACACTCTCCCTTTCAATCTCTCTCATTCTCCTGTTTCTGCCAGCCTGATTCTCTTTCCATTTCTCTTCAAACTCGTGTGAAATTCCGTTTCTTTTTTATTTTGCTTCAGATATGATGAAAAAGACAACTTACATCTGCTTCGTCATCACTCAAAGAAAAAAATGATAAAACAGAAAAAAAGAAACTGAAGCAATTCATCAGAAATAAAGCTTCACTACTACTACTACTAACACGACGCTACGCTACGCCTCTGTTCCAGTTACATATTCCTTAAGATCTTCCTTTTTTCTTGGCCTCCTCCCCTGCTGGCTTCCGAGTCGTGGAGTCAGCAGAAAACACTAAGCCACGAAGCAACTCTCGCTCATTTCAGCTCATTAACACTGCATGTATCTCATTTACCTCTATGCTAATTCACCCTTAATTGCATTGCCAGGCTCAGAACTCTATAGGCGGTATAGCAGGCATGCATGCAAGCAAGCCAAGAGGAGGCGTGGGGAAAAGGGGTCAGTTGAGGGAGATAGAGAGGGCCCCGGAACTGGGTCGCCATTACTTTATATTTTTTTAGGGGTGGGGCCCCTTTCAGATATCTTAGTCCTGGGCCCGGCTAGAGCTGTCAGCAGCCCTTGGCTTGCCTGTGTCGTGTGATGGTTTTCCTTGGCAATGGGAAGTATGGGTGAAATGAGGGTCTGCGTCTGGACGAGCCATGCGGCTCAGATCTTCTGAAAATAACAACATAAGCCTTCTGGCTTTAAGGCATGATCAATGTAGCATGTAGACTCGTTCCCACAGAGAAAGCCTAACAGGAGCTAAATGTTGAACTGGTAAAGTACTTTGGTGCTGCTGATGGCACTTCAGACGACACATTATCAGTGCCGTACCGTATGTACAGTTTGTAGCTCCCATAGAGTTGAAAGTTCTGAGCTACAGCATAGGCCTACTTAGTATTACAGAATTCAATACCTTGATAGGAGTAATAGGCTTTATACGATATATCGTCCAACGAAGACAAAAGGCAGCAGCCACAGTACTATTATCCTTCAAATCAATTTAGATCATATTTGATTTAGACACCTCAATTTTGTTGTTCTTCTTCATAGACTATAGGCCTAAAAGATACAAAGTACTGTATATTACTTGCCCTGAACACATTTTATTACACTTGCAAATCTATGGCAACGTCATAGTATAGTGTGAACAACGAAGAATCCAAGACACTGGCGAAAACAAAGAAAAAGAAAAGTGGAAAAAGCGGGAAACGAGGATGAGGAGGAGGAGGACGACGACAACGACGACAAGAAGGCTGAGAGGACGGAAGGCTGAAGAGACTGCAGACTACAGACTGACAGAGAGAGAGAGAGAGAGAGAGAGAGAGAGAGAGAGAGAGAGAGAGAGAGAGAGCGCGCCAGAGAGAGAGAGAGAGAGAGAGAGAGAGAGAGAGAGAGAGAGAGAGAGACAGAGAGACAGAGAGAGAGAAGGGTGCACTCGAAGAAAGGAGACGAAGGCACCCGACTACTAGGAAGGATGGAGGGACTGCAGACTACAGACTGATAGAGAGATAGAGAGAGAGAAAGAGAGAGAGAGAGAGAGAGAGAGAGAGAGAGACAGAG
>NC_085877.1:34759477-34761977 GCF_034702125.1 Engraulis encrasicolus
TCAGAGTACCAGAGAGAGAGAGGGAGAGAGAGAGAGAGGGAGAGATGAGAAGCAAAGAGAAGCAAAGAGAAGAGAAGAGGGACTAAGGGTTGGGTGGAGGCCATTTCAGTCAAGTGCAGCGCTACACTTCTATGACATTCGCATTTAATCTTCCTCATGGGAGAAAAAAAATGAACTCGGGCCAAAAGGTTGGCCAGCCTTCCTCTTCCTTTCCTTCCGCCTTCTACCTCCTTCCCTCCATCCCTCCCTCCCTCCCTCCTTCCTCTGGGTTGACCTTTCCTCTCCTCTCCGCTCCGCTCATCTCCTCTCCTCTCTTCCTTCTCGCTTGACCTCTCCTCTCCTCTTTCCTCTCCTCTCCTCCCCTCTCCTTTCTTCTTTCTCACTTTTCCTCCCCTCTCCTCTCTTCTTCTCTCCTCTCCTCTCCTCTCCTCTCCTCTCCTCTCCTCTCCTCTTCTCGCTTGACCTCTCCTCTACTCTCTTCCTTCTCGCCTGACCTCTCCTCTCCTCTCCTCTCCTCTCCTCTCCTCTCCTCTCTTCCTTCTCGCTTGACCTCTCCTCTCCTCTCCTCTCCTCTCCTCTCCTCTCCTCTCCTCTCTTCTTCTCGCTTGACCTCTCCTCTCCTCTCCTCTCCTCTCCTCTTTCCTCTCCTCTCCTCTCCTCTCTTCCTTCTCGCTCGACCTCTCCTCTCCTCTCCTCTCCTCTTTCCTCTTCTCTCCTCTCCTCTCCTCTCCTCTTTCCTCTCCTCTCCTCTCCTTTCCTCTTTCCTCTCCTCTCCTCTCCTCTCTTCTTCTCGCTTGACCTCTCCTCTCCTCTCCTCTCCTCTCCTCTCCTCTCCTCTCCTCTCCTCTCCTCTGGTGCTGCACTATCTCCCTCATTTCAGACTCTCCATCTCTACAGTATGCCAGGCTGGTGAATGCCGATCTAACCAACACTAGACCCTTTCAATGTCCCACAATAAGGGAAGCCGACAAGTCGTGGGGGGTGGTCAAAGGGGTCAGTTGTCCAGGGAGAGGGGGCCCCAAAATAGGGTCCCCCATTGTTTTTTGCATGCTTGGGGGGCCCTTGCAGATGACTTTCAGATGTCCCAGGCCCAGACAAAGCTGTCAGCAGCCCTTGCTCCACTAGCACACACTACTACGCCATACCGCTGTCCCCAACGGCCCTGGGGTTAGCCCACTCCCCCACTTGTGCCATTCACTCCCAACTGCCCCTGCCCATTTTATTTTTTATTCCAGGCTGGTAAAGACACCCAAATAAACCTATTACCTCAACCAATCCCCTCTCCACTTGCCCCTTGCCATTAACCCCCATGCCACTCTGCCATTATGCCAGTCTGGTAATGCCCTGCTCTGCTCTGCTCCCCCACTACTACTACCCTGTACTACCCCACCCTACTAATCAGAGACGGATTAATGAATGGGCCTAATGTTGCCCCAGGGGAGAGGGGCTCATATTCCAAAAACCCCCACCAACACCCCACCCTGGAGTATGTAGCAGAAAGCAGGTAGTCAGTAAAATACGCAGTGTCAATTTTAAGTTTGTGTCAATTTCAAGTTTACGCAGATAACAGGTAGCATGCATAGTCACAATGGTACCATAGTACCATACCATACAATGGTGTAAGCATGCTACCTACTTATGTGCCCCTCAACCCCCGTTGCCCCCCCTATCAAAACCTCCCCCATATAGGGTCTAAGCCCATTTTGGGGGCACTTGATTCCCTAATCCGTGTCTGACGCTAATCCCCTGTCCACTTTCTCCCACACCATTAACCCCTAGCGTCCTTTCATTAGGGTACGCCAGCGCTGATGTCAGTCAAGGATGGAGCATCTATTTATTCATTTGTGTGCTTATTTATTTATTTTGCCTCCATTTCAGCTTCTAAATGAGGGCCATTACAGAATGTGGGGGCGTGGGGGTGGGGGGTGTGGTGGGGGGTCAGTGGTTGGTGCTTAGGGCGGATGAGTAAGCTCCCTAAGGGAATAGGAGAGGAGGAGGAGGAGGAGGAGGAGGAGGAGGAGGAGGAGGAAGAGGAGGAGGAGGGGAGGGGGTTCAGCGGCTGAACAACAGGCGAGGATTTAATGTTCCGCAGGGTTGGCCTGAAACCAAAATATGGCCCGGACTAGTTTGGGGTTGACCAGCACCTCACACAGCGCACTGACCCCCCCCATGATTTTATACAACGTTATGATTTGGCTCAGTCCATTGTCTATATTAACTATAGTCAATGGACCACTCCATATGAATGGTGGGCCAGGAGCAGAGGGGTCGAAACAACTGCAACTACAATTATAGCAACAACAAATCAACAGGGGTCCGTATCTCGAAAGCGTCTTTGCTAACGACGGTAGCAACGTCCTTCGTAAGAGCGACTCAACTCTCTCTCGACAGCGACGCTCACCACTAAATCCAAGAGAATGGTGTTACGTCTTGGGACGGTCTTAAGACAGTTAGCAACGGCAAGAATCGAGAAACGGAACCCAGCACTAGCCCCTGCACT
>NC_085877.1:34769477-34776977 GCF_034702125.1 Engraulis encrasicolus
AGACGCACACCGCACCTTCTACCTGCACTAAACACATACACACACACACACACACACACACACACACACACACACACACACACACACACACACACACACACACACACACACACACACACACACACACACACACACACACACACACACACTGCTGCTGGTGTACTTGACAGACCTTTTTATATTTATTTTCTTCAAAATGCTACTATTACCATGTCAGAACGCTATAAAGGACTTTTTTTAGGAAAAGCACAAAAACACAACAAATACCTCTTAATGTATGTCCTCTACAAGTCTTCTGTTGTCCAGTCTTGCACTTTAAATGTCTGTATGAGCACTGTCTATGTCCATACTGTCTTAAGTCCATGTATAAGTACTGTCTATGTCTATACTGTCTATGTCCTTACCTTAATTAGTCTATGTCTGTATGGGAAAGCAAGAAATGTAATTTCAAATTCTTTGTATGACCAGTGCATGTAAAGAAATTGACAATAAAACCTACTTGAGGTGAGGAGGTCGCGAAAATAGTCTTACGATACACTGACACAAATCACTACTAGTTATTAGTAAAGAAGTTCTAATTAAGTCCATAGAATGTCTCTGTGTTCCAGCGAAAAGAGGAGGCGACGGGAGTACAAGTGATGCGAGGTGGGCGTATTCCGAGATAAAAAATATTTTAACTTTGAGCGAGGCGAGTAAGCGAGTAACCATTTCTGAATGCGCAGTTCGGATCATTTCTCTTTTGCAATGGCTGTTAAACCTGCAGGGATGTTTTGCGTTCCATATGCGAGTGACGAGTATAGGCGAGTAAGCGAGAAACAAGTAATGTGAGTGAATGTAGCTTTAGGTCCGAAAGGGGGTCGCCACAGAAAAAAAACTTTGGGAACCCCTGGGTGAGTTTGACCAAGAGAGCCCCACTTACTGAGTTCCAGATTAAATACCAGAGGCAGACAGTTAAGTGGGAGATAACATTCACAGGCTATAAGCTCCCCTCATTGTCAGTCTGAACTGTCTGGCTAACCTTTCGTTTACTCTCTCTCTCTTTGTCTCTCGTTCTCTTTACCTCTTTCTGTTTTCTTCTACATACCTCCTTCCTTCATTGTCAGTTTGTCTGGATATAGCCTTTCGTTTACTCTCTCCCCAATTCGTCTCTCTTTCTCTCCCTCGTTCTCTGTCTCTGCCTTCCAGACTTCCTTCATTGTTAGTCTGTCTGGGTATCCTTTCCTTTACCTTTTCTGGCTCTCTTTCATTCCCTCTACCTCCCTCTCCTCTTCCTCCTTCTGTCCTCCATACATCCTTCATTCTCTGTCTGTCTGTCTGTCTAGAGGGCCTTTTGTTTACCCCGTTTCCCTCTCTTATTCCCCTCTCTGCCAAAAAACTTTCTGATTTTGTTTTTTATACTTTACTGACTGTGTCCTTCCTCCCCCCCCCCCCCCTCTTCTCTTTCCCTTCCTCCCTTCTTTTACTTTCTCCATTTACTCCCTGTTTCCCTCTCTTACCCCCCCCCCCCCTACTTCCATTTTTTAAAGATTCTGTCCTCTATACCTCCCTGACTGTCTACCTCTTTACCATTCTTCCTTCCTTTACTTTTTCTTTACATTCGGTCCCTGTTTCCCTCTTTCAACCCCCCCCCGCCCCACCACCCCCCATCTCACACTCCCACCCCTCCATCTCTCCATTTTTCTGGTTCTGTCTTCCATACTTCCTATGCTCTACGGCTGGTTGGAGTTGCACACACAGAGCCTCTCTTTTTCTCTTTTTTCTCTTCTCCAGTGTTTGTGCTGACTTTTACTCCCCTTCCCAAATCATGAGAGTATAATTAACCTTACCAGGTCACCGGCATAGCCCCCAAAATGCAGACGCTTTCTAGAGGCATACCACACACACCAGAAACGAGAAACAGACTCACAAACGCGCGCGCGCACATGCGCACAAACATACAGACACCCACGCATGCACACAAGTACGCACACACTCTCTCTCACACGCACACACATACACACACACACACACACACACAAACAAAACAACAAACACATACTGTATAGACAAGCACAAACAAGCATGTATGTATTGTTCCAGAAACTCTCACTCACAGAGCATACATGCACACCTGCACGCACCCACGCGCACGCACACACACACACACACACACACACACACCACACGCACACACACACACACACACACACACACACACACACACACACACACACACACACACACACACACACACACACACACACACACACACACACACACACACACACACACCACACGCACACAAAAATAACACGCACAGAGTCCTTTAGTCAAAGCCTGTGTTTAGATTGTCATGGTCGCTGCAAATGAGTTTGTTTATGTCATGGTTGCCGTGCCGAGGTAATTAATGCTCGTTCCGTCTCTGTGTGTCTGTGTTGTTGCTTGTGGTTGCCTTCATGACATTCACCGCTGCCGACAAGACAGGTGCCTCCAGTCCCACACAATCAAACTCATCAAGCCCTATCGAGTGTCGCCTTTCACTGGGCCCATTCATGTGCAATAGAGAGGAGAGGGAAAAAGAGGGAAGGAGAGAGAGAGAGAGAGAGAGAGAGAGAGAGAGAGAGAGAGAGAGAGAGAGAGGGAGAGGGAGAGGGAGAGTTAGAGCTGGGAAATGGTGCACAGACCTAGACAGGCTTCTCTGTTGCAACAAAACCAGCGGTTTATTGACGTTTCTGCTTGGCTTGCGACTGGATAAGTAACCCAAACCTGAAATACTACATGTAATGTTTTTTTGGCGGTCGGCCGGCCGGCAGCAGCCCGTTGTGTTTCTCCATGCCTCCGACCCCGACCCCGGCGGCTCCACCCTTGCCCACAGAGCTGCTGACAAACTTTCGCTGGACCTCGTATAGAGTCATCTGACAGAACCCCCAGCCCCATACATACAACATACTGAGGACCCAGTTCTGGGCCCCCACTTTTTCCCTGTGCCCAGGACAACTGGCCCCTTTGTTTCCACCCTGTTGGCTTCCTTGCCTTCGACCAACAGCCTCCACCACCACCACCACCACTACTCCACCCTTGCCCACAAACGAACACTCATGAACCACACCCTGACAAGCTTTCAGCCCCATAGGGCCCCAACCCTATACATACAATATGCCGCAGACCAATTCTGGGCCCCTTTTACCCTTGCACCCAGGACAACTGACCCCTTTGTTCCCCCCTGTTGGCTTCCTTGCCTTCGACCAACAACTTCAACCACCACCACCACCACCACCACCACCACCACCACTACTCCACCCTTGCCCACAAACGAACACTCATGAACCACACCCTGACAAGCTTTCAGCCCCATAGGGCCCCCAACCCTATACATATAATATGCTGAAGACCAATTTTGGGCCCCTTTTACCCTTGCACCCAGGACAACTGGCCCTTTTGTTTCCCCCCTGTTGGCTTCCTTGCCTTCGACCAACAGCCTCCACCACCACCACCACCACTACTCCACCCTTGCCCACAAACGAGCACTCATAAACCACACCCTGACAAGCTTTCAGCCCCCCAGACCAATTAAATAGCCAGTCAAGGAGTCGGGATCGAAGTCCGGGGTCGACGTATGTGTGTTATGTCTCAGAAGGACACGAGGCTGACAGACAGGCCCTGATTAGGCCCAGGGTGGAACACATGTGGTTCTGCTTAAGGAGTGGTCTGGTGCTATGTCGTGTGGTGCTATGTCGCGTGTTGCGCGCACATGTAGGCTATCTGTGTGTGTGTGTGTGTGTGTGTGTGTGTGTGTCTGTGTGTGTGCGTGTGTGTGTGTATGCATCCATGTGTAGACACAAGCGTTTGCGTGTGTGTATTGTGTGTGTGTGTGTGTGTGTGTGTGTGTGTGTGTGTGTGTGTGTGTGTGTGTGTGTGTGTGTGTGTGTGTGTGTGTGTGTGTGTGTGTGTGTGTGTGTGTGTGTGTGTGTGTGTGTGTGTGTGTATATTGTGTGTGTGTGTGTGTGTATGATTGCTCGCGATCGCTCAGGGACCATGGGGCCCCCTTGCATAAAGTCACCGCCAGCCAAACCTGCAGCCATTTAGGGAGAGCCACTCATTTGCTCAAATGGCTGTAACATTCAATCAGCCATGCTTGTCATAGCACAGCACTCAATCACACAATCAGCAGAGAGACAGACAGAGAGAGACAGGCAGGCAAGCAAGCAGGCAGGAAAGAAAGGAAAGGAAGACATGTAGTTAAGAGAGATAGAGAGAGAGAGAGAGATGGAGGAGATTAGAGAGAGATGGAGGGGAGAGAGATGGAGGGGAGCGAGACAGAGAGAGAGAGAGAGAGAGAGAGAGAGAGAGAGAGAGAGAGAGAGAGAGAGAGAGAGAGAGAGAGAGGGAGGAGAAAAGAGAGTGCAAGCAATCTACTTGTTACATCAATCTGGAACAGATAAACATTTTTTAGGCAATACGAAAAAGAAAACAGAGCCAGACAAGATTTTCTTGAGTGCGAATGAGAACCATGTTTTTCCAAGCGCGCATGTTAGTGGTTAGTGGGGAAGGAGTAAGGGAAGAGAAGGGAGGGGAAGGGAAGGGAAGGGAAGGGAAGTGAAGGGAAGGGAAGGGAAGGGAAGGGAAGGGAAGTGAAGGGAAGGGAAGGGAAGTGAAGGGAAGGGAAGGGGGGCAAACAGGGCCGGTTCTAGTCAATTTGGTGCCCTAGGCGAGCACCCCTCTTTGCTGTTGGTGAAATTGGCATGTGTAAACATAGTGTCATACATCGGATTGAGCACAGCTGATCTTATCCCTAAATATGTAGATAGTACCCATTAATAATAATTGTCAATAATAAAGCTTAATGCTTCATTTTGCTCTATTTTCTAATTTTGTGGGTCTTGGCGCCCCAAAGACATATGGCGCCCTAGACGACTGCCTGGTCTGCCTATGCCTAGCGCCGGCCCGGGGGGTAAGGGAAATGGAGGCTTTTCAGCATGTGGTCTAGGGCAGCCACAGGGGGACAGGGTTTGGGGATACGATGGCGGAGGTGTCAGTGATGGTGCTGAACTGTTTATTGGAGTTTGATGAAATCATTTGCTCCCGCAAAGAGCAGAGGTGAATCACTCCCCCAAATCCTGTCACTTAGATGAGTGAGTGAGAGAGAGATAGAAAGAGAGAGAGAGAGAGAGAGAGAGAGAGAGAGAGAGAGAGAGAGAGAGAGAGAGAGAGAGAGAGAGAGAGAGAGAGAGAGAGAGAGAGAGAGGGAGAGAGAGAGAGAGAGAGAGAGAGAGAGAGAGAGAGATGGGGAGAGAGAGGGGGGGGGCATGGAAAAGGAGGGGAAAGGAGAAATTGAAAAGTTTTGTGGCTGCTGGTTTATTTTTTCAAAAGTTTTAAGTGTGAAATCGTACCGAGACACTTCAATTCATACCTGCAAGAGTGCGCAAATTCATAGCATGTGTGTGTGAGTGTTTGTATATGTGTGTGTGTGTGTGTATATGTGTATATGTGTGCGTGTGCGTGTGCGTGTGCGTGTGCGTGTGCGTGTGCGTGTGCGTATGTGTGTGTGTGTTTGAGTGTGAGCGTGTGTGTGTGTGTGTGTGTGTGTGTGTGTGTGTGTGTGTGTGTGTGTGTGTGTGTGTGTGTGTGTGTGTGTGTGTGTGTGTTTGAGTGTGAGCGTGTGTGTGTGTGTGTGTGTGTATGTGTGCGTCTACATGTAGCCTATGTGTGTGTCATCACAGTATGAGAGTGTGAGGAAAGAGAAGTCTTGGCAAAATTTGCTAGAAATATAATTTCACAGGTTTGAGAAAAAAAAGAATATGCCTTATTTTTCAGGTGTCATGAAAGAGAGAGAACGAAAGCTGAAGTGGCAAATCACATGGCTATTTCTAGAAACATCCATGAACGGAAGAAGAGCTGGTTGTTGTGGAAACAAGTTTACCTTTAAATATCATCCATCTCTCTCTCTTTCTCTCCCTCGCCCTTTCTCTTTCTTTCTATCTCTCTCTGTGTCCCTTCTTCCATTCATTTGTGCCGGTCTCCAATTCTCAGCACAAACAAATTGATCGGCTTATTTTCGTCGAGAAGAGGGACATTTAGGTGTGCGTGCGTGTGTGTGTGTGTGTGAGTGTGTGAGTGTGTGTGTGTGTGTGTGTGTGTGTGTGTGTGTGTGTGTGTGTGTGTGTGTGTGTGTGTGTGTGTGTGTGTGTGTGTGTGTGTGTGTGTGTGTGTGTGTGTGTGTGTGTGTGTGTGTGTGTGTGTGTGTGTGTGTGTGTGTGTGGGTTTATGGGTTTTGTCCACTTCCTGTGGCTAATTTTCCGTCATCGACTCGGCTCTCACATTTACTTTTTACTCTCTCTCCTCTGCGGTCCAAGTCCTACCACCCATCACCATTCATTTAACTGCTGTCATTTCTTTTATGGTCTGGTCGAGACAGAAAAAAAGAAGGTGTATTGGTCCCCACCGTGCTATTTTTTCTCTGCCTCATCTAAAGTTGTATTCATTTGTGAGTGATTTCGAAACTTCATTTAAAGTTGAGTGCTTTTTTATTTGACCTGACTTTCTGCACATTTCTGTTGGGGGATAAAAGTGTTAGACTAATACTAGGTATTTTGTCTTATATCCAAACGTTGTTTAATTTCTTGCTCTCTGAAATGAAAAAAAAGCATTCTCATAGCATTTTTTTTCCTTTAAATTATGCAACAAATGACTATCCAAGTGAAATTTTCGATGAATATTTATTTGGGTACGCTTGTCAAGTGTAGATTGTAATTACGTGAAAACATGATTTATTACCAAGATTGCAGGCCGTATTAGTGGGGAATGAATAAACGATGGGAACGGGGGAGCAGGATAAAAAAGAAGAAGAAAAAAAGCAAACACTGAATGATTTTTTTTCTTAAATCTGCACATGCACAACAGCAGCATTAATATGCCGAAAAAGCGTTCAATGGAAGACCTTTGAGGTTCAGATGCAAAACCCCCTAACTCCATTTCTGAAGACCTGCACTTCTATATTTTTAGAGAACCCCGTTGTTGGTTTGGTTTACATTCATGTACTTGATAATACATATAAATAGTTATATTACATAAATAAAATAAAAAATATGCAATTTTGATAGCTTTGTATTAAATAAAAATGAATTAAGATTATTTTCTGAAAAGGCACTTAGGGGGTTTTGCATCTGAACTCTTCAGCTGTTGTTATATCTCTTTATAAGATTGGGGCTTTAGCCTATATAATTAAATATACATCTGCATTGGTGTTTGGCGAGAAAATGGTAATCAATTGGACTCTTCCTGCTGCAAAGGTTATTGCACGAATCTTACGTCTCAAACAGGCACGGAATATTAAAATAAGTCCTGTGTGAATGTGTGTGCACGTGTGTGTTTGTGTGGTGTGTGTATGTGTGTGCGTGCAAGTACACGTGTGTGTTTGTGTATGTGTGTGTGTGTGTGTGTATGTGTGTGTGTATGTGCGTGCATGTGCGTGCGTGCAAGTGTGTGTTCGTGTGGTGTGTGTGTATGTGTGTGTATGTGTGT
>NC_085877.1:34809477-34811977 GCF_034702125.1 Engraulis encrasicolus
CCTTTATTTCTTATCGCGGCCAGATACAGTTTGCTTTGTAGTGCTGTGAGCCCACCCTTGTCGTGTTGTTTTTGAGCTCCTCTTAGCCAACATTGTCCGGTCCATTGTGGACTCCTGCTGATCTGGAGTCAGCTTGCAGACGATCTATTGAAACCGAAAGGGTTGGGGAAAAAGGGGTGAGTTGTCCAGGGCACAGAGAGAGGGGGGTGGGCCCAGGATTGGGTCCTCATTACTTTGAATGTTATTACTGTAGGTGGGTGTGGGAGACTTTCAGTTGTCTTCCTCATGGAACCAGTCAAAGGTAGGGGTGTGCAAAATAATCGTCATATCGATGCATCGCGATACTTACTCTCACGATACATCGATTCATGACAAGGTATCGTGATACTTATTTTCTCAATATACTGCATGGATTCATGACAATTGATTATTTGATAACAATAAAATTAGATTTGCCACGGGTTATTTTTATCAGTAGAGAATAGGTAATATTTCTGTTGTGATGTAAGCTCTCTCTCAGATGATAGAATGCTTAAATAGAATGAACTGACTTAATAAAGCTACACAGCAACTGACAAATAAGCTGTATTTTACACATTTACTGAAGTAAATATCGCAATGCATCACAGTAGTACATGAATCGCAATGCATCGTGATAGAATCACATCGTGGCATGTGTATCGTGATGCGCATCGAATCGTGAACCCTTTGCCAATACCCACCCCTAGTCAAAGGTGTCAGCGGCCCTGGGTCGGTCGGACTCATAATAGGCTACTCCTGGCCAAGCACAACATTTTGGGAGGATGCATAAATGCACAAGGGGATCTCCTATCGGGTTAAAACATCACCCCGCGCCACAACCTGGGTAAACACAGGAAGTGGAACGTGAGAAGCTCAGGGAGAGGAGAAGAGAGGAGAGGAGAGGAGGGGAGAGGAAATGGGGAGGGGAGGAGAGGAGAAGAGAGAAGAGGAGAAGACAAGAGAGGAGAGGAGGGGGGAGGAGAAGAGAGAGGATAGGAGAGGAGATGAGGAGGGCAGGAGAGGAGTGTGTGTGTGTGTGTGTGTGTGTGTGTGTGTGTGTGTGTGTGTGTGTGTGTGTGTGTGTGTGTGTGTGTGTGTGTGTGTGTGTGTGTGTGTGTGTGTGTGTGTGTGTGTGTGTGTGTGTGTGTGTGTGTGTGTGTGTGTGTGAGAGAGAGAGCAATTCAACATTGTGGTTTTCCTGGGACAACAATAAACTTGCTGGTAAATGCAGGCTGTCATAATGATCATATACCCATATTTTTTACAAGGATTACACTTATCCATATCTCTCTCTCTCTCTCTGTCACTCAATCTTAATTTCGAATTCAAGAATTCAAAGCGTAGGCCTACTTTGAAGGATGGCTGTGGAAAACATAGTATTGTCGCTAAATCCAATGTGACACAGCAAAACAGTAACACAATAGCGCATATGTAAATATGTGATGGTGAGTGGGCATGTATGTACAGTAGGCCTAGCTCCCTCTGCTTTTTGCTCATTTTGCCTTTTCATTCATTCTCTCAAACCTCCTCCTTTTGCTCATTGCTCATTGGCCTGCTCTTTTGATTGGGTAAAAATAGACGAAGGCAGCATAAGATGAACTGCTTCTCTCTCTCTCCGCACTACAGAGTCTTCTGTCTTCCCTCCCTGCCTCCCCTGTGCCGTGTAATGATTTAATACTACAGCCAAAATGGCTGACACGGAAAATGAGAAGTCAATCTGCTTATGCAACGACTGTGTGTGTGTGTAGGTGTGGGTGTGGGTGTGTGTGGGTGTGTGGGTGTGTGTGTTTGTGTGTGTTTGTTTGTGTGTGTGTGTGTGTGTGTGTGCGTGTGTGTCTGTGTCTATGTCTGTGTGTGTGTGTGTGTTTCTATGTCTGTGTGTGTGTGTGTATGTGTGTGCGTGCGTGCGTGCGTGCGCGCGTGCGCGCATGCGTGCATTTGTGCGTGCGTGTGTTCTTGCATATACATTTCTGTGCCCCTGTGCATCCATATGTGTGTGTGTGTGTGTGTGTGTGTGTGTGTTTGTGTGTACACACATCCGTCCAAATGCATCCGCGTGTCTGTGCAACTGCGTGACTTGTGTTGTGTGCCTGTATTGTTCAGATGGCCCCCGGGGGTCCTCTGTCGGGCAAATCTGCTAAAGACCTCTAGGTTGACCTTTGACCTCAAAGGCTTGACCCTTTGATCAGGAAATAAACAGGAAGTGCTCCATCACAACCAACCAGGCAGTTAATCTCATCTCATCTGTCCTCATGGTGTCCTCGTCATCAGGGCCAGATTAAAAAGGCACAGGGCCGCTTGGCTACCGGTTTCTGTAGGCCCCCACGGAAGGCAAATTTCGTTAAAAAAATATATATACGTATAAAGGCCTATACAGTATATTTGTCAGAAGTCCAAACCATGAGCAGTATTAATACGATTCAAAACTGATACTGCTGACTAAGTTACCAATACTGCATCTTGTTACAATTTTTCAATT